>NC_046160.1:10115131-10415131 GCF_011064425.1 Rattus rattus | reverse complement strand
ATGACTTCCTGAACAGAACATGTACAACTCAGGCTCTAAGATCATAACTGACAAATGGGACCTCATGAAAACAAAAGGTTCCTGTAAGGCAAAGAACACTATTTGTATGACAAAATGGCAGCCTACAGATTGGGAAGATACCCTCAACAACCCTACATTGCACAGAGGGCTAATATCCAAGCTGTATAAAGAACTCAGGAAATTGGACCAACAAACCAAATAACCCAATTAAAAAATGAGGTACAGAACTAAACAGGGAATTCCTAACAGAGGACTCTTGAATGCCTGTAAAACACTGGAAGAAATGTTCAACATCCTTAGTCATCAGGGAAATGCAAATCAAAATAACACTGAGATTCCATCTTAAATCCATCAGAATGGCTAAGATCAAAAACTCAAGTGGCAGCACATGTTGGTGAGGATTTGGAGCAAGGGAAACACCCCAAATTCCACTGAAATCCCCATTGCTGGTAGAAGTACAAACATGAACAACCACTTTGAAAATCAATTTGGCAGCTTCTTAGAAAACTAGGAATAATTCTACCTCAAGAAGGTGGTAAGGGGGGGTGGGGTGGGGAGGGGGAGGGGCTAGGGGGCTGATGAACAAGAAACCAGGAAAAGGAATAACATTTGAAATGTAAATAAGAAATACCCAATTTAATAAAAATGGGGGGAAAATAGCATACAAAGTCAGACATAGTGGCACATGCCTGTGATCCCAGCACTTTAGATGTGGAGACAGAGGACCAGGAGTTCAAGGCCATCCTCTGTTACAAAGCAAGTGTGAGGCCATCCTGGATTACATGAAATTCTGACTGAAAAACACAATAAAGATTAGCAGGGAAAAAAAAGAAGTAGCTGTACCACTCCTGGGCCCCAAAGATGCTCCACCATCCCAGAAAATCACTTGCTCAACTATGTTTGCTTTATTCATAATATCCAGGAACTGGAAACAACCTACGTGTCCCTCAACTGAAGAATGGATAAATAAAATGTGATATATCTGCCCAATGGAATACTATAAAAACAAAGACCTCTAATATTTTTTTAATACTTAAAACAAAGCTCCTACTAGTGCTACTCTCTGGGCCAAGAATATTCAAATCACCACAGTAAGAAACTTGAGAATATCATGCTGAGTGAAGTAACCCAGAGCCAAAAAGACATGTATGGTCCATACTCACTTTTAAGTTGACAGTAGCTGTAAAGTACAGAATAATCACGCTACAATCCACAGGACCAAAGAAACCGGGTAAAAAAGACTCCCCAAGGGAGGATGTGTGGATCTCACTCAGAAGGGGAAACTAAATAGAGAGAGATGGAAAGAGGGAACTGTGTAGGAACAGAGGTGAGGAAGGAAACTGGAATGATGATTAATCAGATATGGGGGAAGGGGAGTACAGGAGAGGGTTGGGAGTGAGAACAGAAATTGGTGGGAGGGCATCTCTATGATTAGCTGGAGGCATGGGGCAGGAGACCATACAGGAAGTCTATAGAGGGACCCTAGCTGACATTTCTACCAAACAGGATATAGAGAATAAAGTGGTTACCTCCAGTAGCCAGGCAAGATTTCCAGAACATCAGTCCACCCACAAAACTTTCAACCGAAAATATGTCTTGTCTAAAAGATGTTCAGTGATAAAGTTAGAACAGAGACTGCGGGAACAGCCAACCAATGACGTACCCAAAGTGAGATCCATTCCATGTGAGAGAGCCAACCCATGATACTATTAATGACAGTCTGCTATGCTTGCAAACAGGAACCTAGCATAACTGTCTCCTGAGAGGCTTCACCCAGCAGCGCACAGAGGCAGATGCAGAGACCCACAGCCAAAAAACAGGCAGATCTTGGGGGAATCTTGTAAAAGAGTGAAGGATAGAATTGAGCAAGTCAGTGAAGCCAAGGACAGCACAAAAAGACCTACAGAGTCAACTAGCCTGAGCCTACAAGGGCTCACAGAGACAGAGCCACCAACCAGGAAGCATTCAGGGTCTGGAACTAGCCTCCTATACATATGTAGTAAATCTGCAGCTTTGCCTTCATGTCTGACCCCTAACAAATGGAGCAGGGGTTGTCTTGATCTTTATTCCATGTCATTGGATCCCCTTTCTCCTACTTGGGCTGAATGGCTGGGCCTTAGTGGGAGAGGATGTTCATAGTCCTGCTGGGATTATATATTCCGGGGGTTGGGTGATACACAAAGAGGGCTCTCCCTTCTCTGAGGAGAAGGGGAGAATGTAATGGAAGGAGGGATTTCTAAGGAGTGCTGGGAAGAGAAGGGGGCTGTGATCAGTATATGAAATAAATAAAAAGTAAATTATAGAAAAAAAAACAAGAAATTAATTCAAGGTGGAAAAAAATCTAGTACTGTGAACGTTGTAGTGGTAAGAAAAGACGACGCAGAGAAGTGATTAAAAACCTGACTATGTGTTCTGTCAACAGCACACATACAATGAATAAAACAGCTCTGTAAGCCTCTCTCTCTGCAGTTATTAGTTATCCAATTATCCACTGGAGAATTCAGGAATGGTGGCTGATACGGCTCTGGCCATGACGGAACGATATCAATATAGGGATTCATTGAAAATTCCCTCATCTGTCCTCCAAAGTGATAGAAAACACCAAATGGAGTCTGAGAGTGCACACTCATTTCCCCAAAGCACATTTCAGTTTCTAATCAGACTTTCAGAGGCTGGAGAAATGTGGAATCTAGCCAGAGGGTTTGTCAAATCGAGGTCTGGGTTGTTTTTAATAACAGAGAAAATGAAATTCTTTAGAAAATCACATTTGTCTTTAAAACTGTGTATAGAGTGTTATTAAACAGTGCTCTAAACAGGAAGTGAATGTTTCACAGTGGCTGAGCTCCCTTCACTTGTGACCTCGGGAAGTGACAGAATCAATCCATCTAGAGTTCATCTTCCCCAGGAGGGAGGCAGGGCATCCTGTTGGTTTCCTGATGATAAATACTAAGGTGATGATTTGATCAAGGATAAAGCACACGATGTTTGTAGAAACTTCAGAAAGAAAGGTAAGCAATTAATAATAGAAAATTATACTCCAGGAAATTCTAGATTTATGTCTACCACAAGGATGATAGAATTCAGGATAAAAAAAAAATCTCAGTTGTAGCTTTTACTACTAATACCTACATGTTTAGAGAATCTGATGAACCCCAGTTTCACACACAGCCAGATAAGCTAGATTTGTTTTTCTGCGTGCCAAATGAAGGCAAAATGCTAAGACACCCCTGTAAGAGGCTGTGAGGGTTACAGGCCTAGAAGATTTTAACAGAATGAATGTGTAAACTATGGCACATAAAAGAAGGCAAATGCAAATTTGAAATGAAGCCTGCCCTGAGTTTAAGAAGCTGCCTACAGTTTTTTTAGATTTTCTTGTTTTATTTTTTTGTTTAAACCAGTATATTTTGGTTGAGTCTGTAATTTCAACAGGCCCTACCCCTCAAACAGCAGCAGTAGGAAAAAACGTTCACTATATTAGGTATCCCTGGATATTAAATTAAAGATTTTTCATACCCTACTAATAGAAGGACACTTTTTTAGATGAATTAAGCATTATTTCTTAATTAAATGGATTAAATGGATTTCCTACCCGCTTCTTTTTTTTTTTTTTCCTTTTCTCTTATTGGATATGTCCTTTATTTACATTTCAAATGTTATCCCCTATCCCAGTTTCCTGTCCACAATCCCCCCATCCCATCCCCCTCCCCCTGCTTCTATGAGGGTGCTCCCCCATCCCCCCACTCAATTCTTGCCACCTCCACCTCCTCACCCTGGCATTCCCTACTGGGGGTGTGGGGGTGCGGCGGCATCAAGCCTTCACAGGACCAAGGGTCTCTCCTCCCATCGATGCTTGACAAGGCCATCCTCTGCTTCATATGCAGCTAGAGCCATGGTTTGCTCAATGTGTACTTTTTTGATTGTTGGTTTAGTCCCTGGAAGCTCTGGGGATTCTGGATGGTTGATATTGTTGTTCTTCCTATGGTGTTGCAAACCCCTTCAGCTCCTTCAGTTCTTTCTCTAACTTCTCCATTGGGGACCCTGTTCTCAGTCTAATGGTTGTCTGTGAGTATTCATCCCTGTATTTGTCAGGCTCTGGCAGAGCCTTTCAGGAGACAGCTATATCAGCTATGTCAGCATGCTCTTCTTGGCATATACAAGTGTCTGGGTTTTCTATGAGTTGGTCCATTTAAGGCTGTTCAGAAACAGCCCCCACTCATTGTAATGCCAAGGAGTGGAATCAGTTGAAATACTTGTGAGATCATACAAAAGAAACATCCATTGACAGCACAGTTGAAGTTCATGTCACTCTAAAGAATGCTGGAACATTGAGAAGGGGGAGGGTGACAAGAATATTATATATATATATCAGATATCAGATTTAGTTGCTATTGTTTCAAATGAAAGATCTAAGAAAGATGGGGGAAATTCTCATGTATTCATAAGAGGAAACTTAAAACTGAAGAGAAACATTTACTTTCAATGCAAAAGTGTAGTCAGTCATTCAGCATGTATTTTTGTATTGGTTGTTTTGTTGTTGGTGTTGTTGGTGCTGCTGGTGGTGGTGGTGGTAGTGGTGGTGGTGGTGGTGGTGGTGGTGGTGGTGGTAGTGGTGGTAGTGGTGGTAGTGATGATGATGAAGAAGAAGATGAACATGAACATGAACATGATATATTGTTCCTTTTCTTGTTCCTGTTCTTGTTCATGTCAACTTTCACGTCTTGGCATAGCTTGGAAGAAAAAACTCTTAATTGAGAAAATGCTTTTATAAAATTGTCCTGTAGGCAAGTCTTTAGGGCATATTCTTGATTAATAATTTATGTGGAAAGACCTCACACAGTGTGGGTATTGCCATTGACAATCTGTGGGCAGATTGTCCAGATTGTCTTGGGTGCTATAAGAAAGCAGGCTGAGAGAGTAGGGTAAAGATAGAACAAGACTTGGAACAGAGACTGAAGGGATGGCCAAACAAGGACTGGCCTCATTTGAGACCCATCTCATGAGAGAAAGCCAACTCCTGACACTATTAATGTGTTTTGCACACAGAAACCTTGCATAACTGTCTCCTGAGAGATTTCATCCTGAAGTGGATAGAAAGAGAGGAATCCATAATCTAGAACGAAACAGTGTTTTTTCTATTACAATATAATATTTAATGGACATCTTGCTCAAAAGGATCTCATACCGCAAAATAAATCTTACTTTTGAATAAAAGAGAAAAGCAAAACTTCTTAAAGTCATTTTAACACATTTTTATAATTAATAGCTAATCTTGACACCTAAATGTTCTTCTTTAAACTTTCCTTGGAATAGGCTCTAAAACAGTAAGTGAACTATCATGCAACTGTTTCTGTCATAGTGCCCAAGAAAAAAGTTTCAGACATTCTGCTCACTCGTAGTTTATTTATGTGCTGTCATCCAATGAAGGATGAAATAAATACAGTACATAATTTAGGTGGCGTATCACAAAGCAGAAGCTTTCTGTGGTATATTTGTTAAATTCTGCTTGACTTAGACTTTTAGGGGAGGAAGAACCCAAGATCTGTGTTCTGGGTGATAGAAAGCAATGAATGACTGCATATAACAGAAAAGAGATAGCTGGGAATTCAGTGGTGAGACAGGAACTCAGGACAAGTCAGAGTTTTATAACAAGGACCAATGAGAGGTGTTATTTTCTGAGAACTGGGCTTTTTGAAACATGTCTTTAATTGAAGTGGTATTGCATTGTTTTTCCCTGCTTCCTTTCTTCCCTCCAACCTCTCTCCTCAACTGACAGAAAAATATTAAGAACCAGAATCCTGGGAAGTCTGTGGTAAAATATTCTCTCTCAGGAATGGTTGCAAAAACAAGGCCAGAACAACAGCAGTATCAGTTGACGTATGGATGTGGAAGGAGAAAGGGAACCTTTACATCAGACGAGATGCAGCTGAAAAATCCTTCTGTTGGCATAGAGTTGAGTCTGCTTGGCTTCCTTTACTTTCGTGGTATTGATGCCCTCTTCATTCCATTTGTTTTGTTTGATTTTTAAGTCTCAAATTCTGTAACAGAGAATAGTTCCTTTTACACACACACACCACACACACACACACACACACACACACACACACACACTCACCAGATTCTGTATATCACACATTTTACGAACTCTTGGAGATGTTGAAAGGTTTGAGGAGAGCACAGGAAATGGTGAAAGGAAAGGACAGCAGAAGAAAATGTTCAAAATAAATTCACCAAGCACTTGAAAGAATTCATTTCCACCCCTGCCACAGAAAAAGGTATGAGAATTTGTTTTTAATTCTAAATAACAGTTTTGAAGATTTTATGCAATCATCCTATTATAACTATATAATTATACAATGCATTTGATCATAGCAATTAAGATCTAACTCTTGCCTCCTCTCTATCTCTCTTTCTACATCCTGTCTTCTTGTTTATTTGTATTAATAACCATCCCAAGTTGGCCAGAAAAGGATATTTGATTCCCTGGGCAGTTTTGTGTCTTAATGTAGTCACTAACTAAGCTATGTCACCAGGCCCCATGGGCATGAGGTTTTTATTATTGCAAATATTTACAACTCTGGAGAACTGATTTAAACAGGATATATAGGGAAATGATCTTTGTTCTTCTCTTTTCCTCATCAGGAAAGAAATTCTGCAACTACCATGGTGAACTCATAAATAATAGGATTATATCAATCCTTTCACAGATTCAGCAAATCAAATATTACAAGCTGCTGCCCATATCTTTTGCAAGCATGCTACTCTGTTTAAAGCACTTGTTTAATGGTCAAGTACATCTTTTGGAAGATCGAATTTTATTGATGCAGGTGATCACTCATCCAGAAGACTTTTGATTCTTATATAGCTTTTCAATTAAAGAACAAAGACTCCTCTAGCTTATTTGGCCTGAGCAAATAAAATTACTCTCCAATATGGCTGTGAGGTCCATGCTCAGATTCAGGGAACAGGGGAGGGTCACGGGAGGCTAAGAACTTGAAGGGAGTTCGAGTAGTCATAGACTGACAAGCATGCTTTATTCACTTAGGATAAAGGCTGCTAGGCAACCAGGTATACACTGATATACATGATCTGCACACCAGTGGGCAGCACACAGGCCTCGTGATGATAGGTACAGAGGCCTACAGACAGACACACAGGCAGCATGGCAAGGTCAAAGTCTCAGACAAATCTTCGGGTATCTGACCTCAAGGCTTTATCAATGTAGAATCACACAGAAGTACACACTGACAAAATAAAGTTATATAACAGATTTCATCACCATTTCCTTTAGTGTTCCCCATCTGTGTCTGCCATTTCTCCTGACTTTTATCCCATGTCCAGTCTCATCCACATATTTAGCTAAGTCGTGTCAAATATCCACATCAGTACCATAAGTATCAGTTTGTCTAAACCACAAACCAGCTTTTATGACCTCTTACTTTTTAAAGTGCCTCACTGGGCTATATATTACAACATAAGGTTAGATGCTATGTGAGACAATGGTTTTGTACTAAGCCCCTAAGAGGAGGCCTATTCATCTCCTCATCCTACTCTTCGCTACAATAGACTGTCTGTTCTGTTCTACATGATAAATGAATTCCAAATCATTCCTTTACCTGAAGAAGTTATCTATCCCAACCTCCTACAAAAATCCCTTTCTAGAACTGAGATTTCTCATTGATTTCTGTTACCTCAGTCTCCTCCAGGAAATTGAGAATTCTGCTGCCATTCGTGAAGCTATCTCCACTCATTCTAATGGTCACGAGTATTTTTACAGCTCTAAGTAAAAGTATCCCTGGACTTTGTAGCCCTTGACTTCTCTGTTTGATCCATCCACCTGGTGAGCTAGCCAGTTAGCTCTCTCCCTACCTGTCTTTTCAATGTAAGAGTAATGCTCTTCTTGCAACTCTTGTCCCTGTATCCAGGTCTGTGTGTGGTGACTATTGAACAAAGAATGTGGGTCTGAAAGAGAGGACCTTCGTGGGAAGATGGTAGAACAACATCATTTCTTCTCCCATGCTCATGGATTGGCAGGATTAATATAGTAAAAATGGCCATTTTACCAAAAACGATCTACAGATTCAATGTAATCCCCATCAAAATTCCAACCCAATTCTTCATAGAGTTAGACTGAACAACTTGCAAATTCATCTGGAATAACAAAAAACCCAGGATAGCTAAAATTATCCTCAACAATAAAAGGACTTCCGGGGGAATCACTATCCCTGAACTCAAGCTGTATTACAGAGCAATAGTGATAAAAACTGCATGGTATTGGTACAGAGACAGGCAGATAGACCAATGGAATAGAATTGAAGACCCAGAAATGAACCCACACACCTATGGTCACTTGATTTTTGACAAAGGAGCCAAAACCATCCAATGGAAAAAGATAGCATTTTCAGCAAATGGTGCTGGTTCAACTGGAGGTCAGCATATAGAAGAATGCAGTTCGATCCATTCTTATTACCCTGTACAGAACAACATCATTTCTTTTTCCTTCTGGTTCCCAAGCCTACAGGGCTACCTTTTCTTCATCACTTTGAAGCTGAAATTGAGGCCGGATCTCCCAGATCTCATTAAGTCATTTCTAGCCAGTCTCAGAAAATGGAAACACCTGAGAACTTCATCAATTACAACGCCTCACAAGAGTAATATGAGCTTGCATCTAAGCTTTCCTGGAAATGTTCAGTTCTCTCTCTCTTAAAGTTGCCACTCTTCATTTTCCTTCTCTATTAGGAGGCAGCATACTCTGATCTCACCTTAAATATGTGCTTTGTCCAGCATGAGTTTTGGTGGGGTGTCCCAGTTCACAGGGCAGTGACTTTCCTGAGTTTCAGTTTCTCTCTTGGCCTAACATCTTAGTAAAGGTGTCACTGCATCTTTAGTACCTAAACATGACGCTTGGAATGTAGAAGGATTTGACAGGTGCCTACCATTATTGAAGAAATCATGACTTCTACAAAACTATTTTGTTTGTCTTAAATTGAACCCTACTTCGTAGTTTCTGGAAGATGATGCTTTTCGTACAACATGTCATGTAATTTTCATCCTTAACATTCAGTGCTTCATATTTCTCAATTTGTTGCACTTAGATAAGACCATAGACTTATAACAAAATTAAGGTATTCACTTCCAAGATTTGCCTGAAATGTGTTTCACTTTCTTTACCCCTATCCATGCTATTGAGGGCAGAAACCACGTGTTCTGAGAACACACATAGGGAAAATGAATGAAATGCATAAATTTGGCATAAGATATATATTTTTATTGTGTGATCTCAATGACATTTTAACATGTCTGTTCTCCTGACTAGCATTTTTTATGGAAGTCGATACTTTATTCAATGACTAGGAACACAGTTGCAATAAGAGGAACCCCTTTTAAGCTAGAAAATCTATGCTTGTAAATAAATTAGTACAAGGCAAATTATGACTCTTATTAGTGTCTATCTCAGGACTCTGACCAAGCAGTGACTTGGAGAATTTTGTATCCAGTGAGATAATGTATGTGAAGGTATGGACTGTTCTACTGGTTTTCATTCTCATTACCTGACTCTTACTAAAGTCAGTCACTGTTGCATAAGAATAGAAAGGATTCTTGTGTTCCCAGATGTGAGTGGACATTAACAACTATTACTGTTTTGCATATGCAACTATCAGATCATGAGAGATTATGAGTAGGCCTCATGTTTGATTTCCTTCCCAATATAAAAAAAATGAATCTGCTGAAAAATGAACTCATGGCACTAGAACCAGTAAAGTTGAAGTTAGACTGATAATAACAACTCCACTCATTTTCCTTAGACTTACTCCCAATAATATTTATGTAAGAATTTGTATTTGAATGTTTAGAAAGAAGGCTATGCAATGTTCTTTATGACTGACTAAAAGCAGGAGTAATATTGTTTCTCAACCCTGGATTAGAGTACAATTTACAATGAGTACAGGTTTACACCAATGTTATTAGTATTGTTATTATTATTATTAATTATTATTAAAATATTTTGTTCAATGTATTCTGATCATAGTTTTTCCTCCCTCATCTCCTACCAGATCCTCCCCATCTATCCAATCTCACAAATTCTTTTCTCTCTTTAGAATACAACAGGAAAAAAATTTTTTAAAAATGAATGGAAGTCCATTTGTATTGTCAGTGGTTTTCTCACAGTTACAGAAACCAAGACACAAGAAACCTCAAGCAAACAAACGGGGGAAAGGTAACAGAATAAGAAGCCTGTATATATGCAGGAGCTTTGCTCTTCAACTATAAGCACAAATTGTTCAGCAACCTCAAAGAAAAAGACATAAATGGTGTTTAGAACTTCCCAGTGCATAGGCCAGTTTCACAATAAAGAATTAGCCAAGCAAGAATGCTAATTCTGCAGAATTACAAAAATTCTAGGTTTAGTTTTATATTTCTGCATAAGCAGCCCCAAAGACCCGATGCAATATCTGTCTTTATGCCTCATTGTACTTCTCATCTCAGGGGAATGGCCATGTAAATAAATGTGATAAATAGCTAATTCAGCAGAAGATAATCATGGAAGTGTGACATTAAATTCTCTCTAAGGTTTCAACCCTTTGCATTGCAATATGAGCAAGTACTGAAGAATCGCACTGAGTCTACCTCACACTAACTACTTTAATTCATGTATCAGCCATTAAACAGAAATGTGTTGCAAATTGTACTAGGCTTACAGACACTTTCTTTATTAAAAAGTACAGAAAAAGTCCCCCAAAACTGTGTACACATGAAGGGGATAAAAAGTATCCTTTTCTTTCTTCAAAACTTCTTAGTAACCACCATGTGTACCTGAGTCTGGCAAATGTTACCTAAAAGAAAAACTTCGTTAATGGAATATTTCCTTCTCCTCTGTTTATTTCCCACATGAATCTGTCATAGCTTGATGAGGAAACTTCCCACAGCAACATCTTAATGTCTGGGTAAAATCTAAATAAGACCAATAGCTTCATTTCTTTATAGGCCATTATTCTACTGTGGTTGCCTTCAAACATATTGACTAGAACCCACAGACAGAAACAAATGAGCCACCGTGTCTGAGAGATGCCTACTTCAGTGATTAAAACAAAAGCTTCACAAAGGAAGATTTACTGTTTTGGCTTTTAAATATATGCAGATGTGTTCTAGTCTATTCTCATTTGTTTCTTAAAAATGACATATTAAATTTAATTTCCAATCCTAGAATAGATCTCCACTTTAAACACTTGCTTCTGTATATGTCATAGGGGAAGAAATACATTAGTAAATGTTTACAGTAGTGTCAAGGAAACAGAACCTTTGACTCTATGATGGAGAATGCACACTCCTCGGATATATCTTCATTAGGGGCATTTAGGAAAGGATCAGGACCTTCCTATGTGACATGGCTGATGTGCCACCCTCACTGATTCACACAAGATTACCCATGTAAATGTCATCACAGCCCCACAAAATTAGTATTATTATATCTATTTCACAGGAGTAGAACTGAGACAAAGCATAACCTCAATAATTTATATTTGAACTATTATCAAAAAGTACCACAGACTTGTTATTTCCTAAGAGTAGACTGAACTCTTCATGGTTTTAGGAGGCCAGCAAGTCCATGATGAAGAGACTCACAGGTCCTGGGACATGTGAAGTTCTATTTCCTCATTCATGAATGATGCCTTTCTGCTGTTTCCTCCCATGGCAGATGGGAAGACCTAGGCGTTTTGTTTTCTCATTTGTGAATGCTCTTCTCTGGTGACCTACCATATCCTAATGCCCTCACTTCCTAACAGCACAATTAGGATCAGGTTTCAGAACATAATTTTAATGGAACACAGTGTCCAGCGCATATTTATAAAGCCAATGCCCTAGGTCACAGATGTGCTGATGAAAGAATTTAGGAGACAGTCTATTTCCAGGGCCCATGTCTTAATTGTCCTTTGATATTGCCCCTGAAGCAGGGGAACTAGCAGCACAGTTTGGGGAAGAATTTTCCTTTCATTAAGGGCAAAGGTCTAAAGCAAAAATAAATCTGTACCAATTGTCCAGCAGATATGGCCCCATTTAAAGTTATTAAACTTTCATTTCTAAATAACCTTTCAGTTCTAGTCCAAATGTGACAAACAAGTTGTCACTGTCCTTGATGATATCCTATCTTTCCTGTTGCCCTGGGAACAATGTAAATTATCCTTTTCTTTTCTAGTTTGAACCTAGAAAAAATTATTTTATCATCAAATATTTCTTTTAGGTCTTAGCCAGAAAAACTATTGGCATCATTAATGCAATTCAAGCCTTCTTTTAAAGCCTTTCCAATAACTTAAAATTCCCAATGAATGATAGCTTTTTAGCTGTTTTCCTAGCTTTCAAAGCTGAAAAATCATCCTACATAAAAAGATAACCCAATGACATTTCCCCCCATACCTATAATCCTAGCATTTATACTGAAGACAAGAGGATCACTCACCTACTTAATGCCAATATGAACTACACAGTGATTTCCAAGCTAGCATGGGCTATGTGATTAGATTCTCTAGAAAGAACCACAAAAAAGAAAGAAAATGAGAAAGAGAGAACGAAAGAAAGAAAGAAAGAAAGAAAGAGAGAAAGAGAGAAAGAAAGAAAGAAAGAAAGAAAGAAAGAAAGAAAGAAAGAAAGAAAGGGAGGGAGGGAGGGAGGAGGGAGGGAGAAGAAACAGAAGGAGAGAAAGAAAGAGAGGGAAGGAATAAAGAAGGGAGGGAACAATTCTCCCACCAAAGCAAACACTGAATATCCAAACACACCAGAAAAGCAAGATCTAGTTTCAAAATCATATTTGATCATGATGCTGGAGGACTTCAAGAAAGACGTGAAGAACTCCCTTAGAGAACAAGTAGAAGCCTACAGAGAGGAATGTAAAAATCCCTGAAAAGAATTCCAGGAAAACACAATCAAACAGTTGAAGGAATTAAAAATGGAAATAAAGCAATCAAGAAAGAACACATGGAAATAACCCTGGATATAGAAAACCAAAAAGAAGAGACAAGGAGCTGTAGATACAAGCTTCACCAACAGAATACAAAGAGATGGAAGAGAGAATCTCAGGAGCAGAAGATTCCATAGAAATCATTGACTCAACTGTCAAAGATAATGTAAAGCGGAAAAAAAGCTACTGGTCCAAAACATACAGGAAATCCAGGACTCAATGAGAAGATCAAACCTAAGGATAATAGGTATAGAAGAGAGTGAAGACTCCCAGCTCAAAGGACCAGTAAATATCTTCAACAAAATCATGAAGAAAACTTCCTAACCTAAAAAAAGAGATACCCATAGGCATACAAGAAGCCTACAGAACTCCAAATAGATTGGACCAGAAAAAAACACCTCCGTCACATAATAGTCAAAACACTAAACGCACAAAATAAAGAAAGAATATTAAAAGCAGTAAGGGAAAAAGGTCAAGTAACATATAAAGGCAGACCTATCAGAATCACACCAGACTTCTACTTCCAGAAACTATGAAGGCCAGAAGATCCTGGACTGATGTCATACAGACCCTAAGAGAACACAAATGCCAGCCCAGGTTACTGTATCCTGCAAAACTCTCAATTAACATAGATGGAGAAACCAAGATATTCCATGACAAAACCAAATTTACTCAATATCTTTCTACAAATCCAGCACTACAAAGGATAATAAATGGTAAAGCCCAACATAAGGAGGCAAGCTATACCCTAGAAGAGGCAAGAAACTAATCGTCTTGGCAACAAAACAAAGAGAAGAAAAGCACACAAACACAACATCACATCCAAATATGAATGTAACAGGAAGCAATAATCACTATTCCTTAATATCTCTCAACATCAATGGCCTCAACTCCCCAATAAAAAGACATAGATTAACAAACTGGATACGCAACGAGGACCCTGCATTCTGCTGCCTACAGGAAACACACCTCGGAGACAAAGACAGACACTACCTAAGAGTGAAAGGCTGGGAAACAACTTTCCAAGCAAATGGTCGGGAAGAAGCAAGCTGGAGTAGCCATTCTAATATCAAATAAAATCAATTTTCAACTAAAAAGTCATCAAAAAAGATAAGGAAGGACACTTTATATTCATCAAAGGAAAAAATCCACCAAGATGAACTCTCAATCCTAAATATCTATGCCCCAAATACAAGGGCACCTACATACGTAAAAAGAAACCTTACTAAAGCTCAAAACACACATTGCACCTCACACAATAATAGTAGGAGATTTCAACACCCCTCTCATCAATGGACAGATCATGGAAACAGAAATTAAACAGAGGCGTGAACAGACTAAGAGAAGTCATGAGCCAAATGGACTTAACGGATATTTATAGAACGTTCTACCCTAAAGCAAAAGGATATACCTTCTTCTCAGCTCCTCATGGTACTTTCTCCAAAATTGACCATATAATTGGTCAAAAAACGAGCCTCAACAGGTACAGAAAGATAGAAATAATCCCATGCGTGCTATCGGACCACCACGGCCTAAAGCTGGTCTTCAATAACAATAAGGGAAGAATGCCCACATATACGAGGAAATTGAACAATGCTCTACTCAATGATAACCAGGTCAAGCAAGAAATAAAGAAAAAAATTAAAAACTTTTTAGAATTTAATGAAAATGAAGGTACAACATACCCAAACTTATGGGACACAATGAAAGCTGTGCTAAGAGGAAAACTCATAGCGCTGAGTGCCTGCAGAAAGAAACAGGAAAGAGCATATGTCAGCAGCTTGACAGCACACCTAAAAGCTCTAGAACAAAAAGAAGCAAATACACCCAGGAGGAGTAGAAGGCAGGAAATAATCAAACTCAGAGCTGAAATCAACCAAGTAGAAACAAAAAGGACCATAGAAAGAATCAACAGAACCAAAAGTTGGTTCTTTGAGAAAATCAACAAGATAGATAAACCCCTAGCCAGACTAACGAGAGGACACAGAGAGTGTGTCCAAATTAACAAAATCAGAAATGAAAAGGGAGACATAACTACAGATTCAGAGGAAATTCAAAAAATCATCAGATCTTACTATAAAAGCCTATATTCAACAAAACTTGAAAATCTGCAGGAAATGGATAATTTCCTAGACAGATACCAGGTACCGAAGTTAAATCAGGAATAGATAAACCAGTTAAACAACCCCATAACTCCTAAGGAAATGGAAGCAGTCATTAAAGGTCTCCCAACCAAAAAGAGCCCAGGTCCAGACGGGTTTAGTGCAGAATTCTATCAGACTTTCATAGAAGACCTCATACCAATATTATCCAAACTATTCCACAAAATTGAAACAGATGGAGCACTACCGAATTCCTTCTATGAAGCCACAATTACTCTTATACCTAAACCACACAAAGACCCAACAAAGAAAGAGAACTTCAGACCAATTTCCCTTATGAACATCGGCGCTAAAAATACTCAACAAAATTCTGGCAAACCGAATCCAAGAGCACATCAAAACAATCATCCACCATGATCAAGTAGGCTTCATCCCAGGCATGCAGGGATGGTTTAATATCTGGAAAACCATCAACGTGATCCATTATATAAACAAACTGAAAGAACAAAACCACATGATCATTTCATTAGATGCTGAGAAAGCATTTGACAAAATTCAACACCCCTTCATGATAAAAGTCCTGGAAAGAATAGGAATTCAAGGCCCATACCTAAACATAGTAAAAGCCATATACAGCAAACCAGTGGCTAACATTAAACTAAATGGAGAGAAACTTGAAGCAATCCCACTAAAATCAGGGACTAGACAAGGCTGCCCACTCTCTCCCTACTTATTCAATATAGTTCTTGAAGTTCTAGCCAGAGCAATCAGACAACAAAAGGGAGGTCAAGGGATACAGATCGGAAAAAAGAAGAAGTTAAAATATCACTATTTGCAGATGATAAGATAGTATATATAAGTGATCACAAAGTTCCATCACAGGACCTCTAAACCTGATAAACACCTTCAGCAAAGTGGCTGGTATAAAATTAACTCAAATAAATCAGTAGCCTTCCTCTACACAAAAAAGAAACAAGCCGAGAAAGAAATTAGGGAAACGACACCCTTCATAATAGACCCAAATAATATAAAATACCTGTGTGACTTTAACCAAGCAAGTAAAAAGATCTGTACAATAAAAAACTTCAAGACACTGAAGAAAGAAATTGAAGAAGACCTCAGAAGGTGGAAAGATCTCCCATGCTCATGGATTGGCAGGATTAATATAGTAAAAATGGCCATTTTACCAAAAGCGATCTACAGATTCAATGCAATCCCCATCAAAATACCAATCCAATTCTTCAAAGAGTTAGACAGAACAATTTGCAAATTCATCTGGAATAACAAAAAACCCAGGATAGCTAAAACTATCCTCAACAATAAAAAAGGACTTCAGGGGAATCACTATCCCTGAACTCAAGCAGTATTACAGAGCAATAGTGATAAAAGACTGCATGGTATTGGTACAGAGACAGACAGATAGACCAATGGAACAGAATTGAAGACCCAGAAATGAACCCACACACCTATGGTCACTTGATTTTTGACAAAGGAGCCAAAACCATCCAATGGAAAAAAGATAGCATTTTCAGCAAATGGTGCTGGTTCAACTGGAGGTCAACATGTAGAAGAATGCAGATCGATCCATGCTTATCACCCTGTACAAAGCTTAAGTCCAAGTGGATCAAGGACCTCCACATCAAACCAGACACACTCAAACTAATAGAAGAAAAACTAGGGAAGCATCTGGAACACATGAGCACTGGAAAAAATTTCCTGAACAAAACACCAATGGCTTATGCTCTAAGATCAAGAATCGACAAATGGGATCTCATAAAACTGCAAAGCTTCTGTAAGGCAAAGGACACTGTGGTTAGGACAAAACGGCAACCAACAGATTGGGAAAAGATCTTTACCAATCCTACAACAGATAGAGGCCTTATATCCAAAATATACAAAGAACTCAAAAAAGTTAGACCCGGGGACAAATAACCCTATTAAAAAAATGGGGTTCAGAGCTAAACAAAGAATTCACAGCTGAGGAATGCCGAATGGCTGAGAAACACCTAAAGAAATGTTCAACATCTTTAGTCATCAGGGAAATGCAAATCAAAACAACCCTGAGATTTCACCTCACACCAGTGAGAATGGCTAAGATCAAAAACTCAGGTGACAGCAAATGCTGGCGAGGATGTGGAGAAAGAGAACACTCCTCCATTGTTGGTGGGATTGCAGACTGATTTGCAACCATTCTGGAAATCAGTCTGGAGGTTCCTCAGAAAATTGGACATTGAACTGCCTGAGGATCCAGCTATACCTCTCTTGGGCATATACCCAAAAGATGCCCCAACATATAAAAAAAGACACGTGCTCCACTATATTTCATACGCCAGCCTTATTTATAATAGCCAGAAGCTGGAAAGAACCCAGATGCCCTTCAACAGAGGAATGGATACAGAAAATGTGGTACATCTACACAATGGAATATTACTCAGCTATAAAAAACAACGACTTTATGAAATTCGTAGGCAAATGGTTGGAACTGGAAAATATCATCCTGAGTGAGCTAACCCAATCACAGAAAGACATACATGGTATGCACTCATTGATAAGTGGCTATTAGCCCAAATGCCTGAATTACCCTAGATGCCTAGAACAAATGAAACTCAAGATGGATGATCAAAATGTGAATGCTTCACTCCTTCTTTAAAAGGGGAACAAGAATACCCTTGGCAGGGAAGAGAGAGGCAAAGATTAAAACAGAGACTGAAGGGACACCCATTCAGAGCCTGCCCCACATGTGGCCCATATATATACAGCAACCCAATTAGATAAGATGGATGAAGCAAAGAAGTGCAGAAGTGTAGATCGCTCCTGAGAGACACAGCCAGAATACAGCAAATACAGAGGCGAATGTCAGCAGCAAACCACTGAACTGAGAATAGGACCCCCGTTGAAGGAATCAGAGAAAGAACTGGAAGAGCTTGAAGGGGCTCGAGACCCCATATGTACAACAATGCCAAGCAACCAGAGCTTCCAGGGACTAAGCCACTACCCAAAGACTATACATGGACTGACCCTGGACTCTGACCTCATAGGTAGCAATGAATATCCTAGTAAGAGCACCAGTGGAAGGGAAGCCCTGGGTCCTGCTAAGACTGAACCCCCAGTGAACTAGACTGTCGGGGAGGCGGCAATAGGGGGGGGGTGGGGAGGGAACACCCATAAGGAAGGGGAGGGGGAGGGGATGTTTGCCCAGACACGGGAAAGGGAATAACACTCGAAATGTATATAAAAATATTCAAGTTAATAAAAAAAAAAAAAAAGAAGGGAGGGAACAAGGGAGTGAGGAAAGAAGGAAGGAAAGAGAGAGAGAAACCCAACCTTTAGCCAAACACCACAGAAGGAAGTACAACAGGGCTACACCTGAACTCAAGGTTTCCTAAAACATCATTTCTCTCTAAGGCAAGTACCAGAATCAATAGAAATGAGTTGCTTTGACTGATAGAGGAGTAGATGCAGCTGTCATAAAAGTGGTGGGAAAGTGATGAGGCAAGAAGAGGAAAGACAGTGTACACGGAGAATTCTCTAAGGGCATGGGAAAGAGGAATGGATGAAAACCAGCTTACTCAGCATTACTCAAGGCTGAGTTTAATGGTTCAGTGTGTTGTATAATAAAATCAGTGGCTTGGAACTTTAAAAAAACACACATCAAAAATTCAAGGTATTCTCTCACCTAGGAAGTAGTTCCACACAAAAGGAATGTCTCTAGTTACTACAAAAGCGAAGAGACGTAATGCTGAGCCCGAATTGTCCATATACTCTATTGTTGACTCCCAGAACATCCAAAAGCTAACTGCCCCAGGTGGCAAGCTTCCTCAGATAACTAGGAAACTGCAGTTATGAGCCCACAGTGTCGACTGCTGGGACTAGCAGTACCTCAGCTGGTTCCTAATGTAGATGACAAGACCCTGCTGCCAGAGCTCCTGATCACACATGTCACTCATGATATCAGTGCGTCATTGTCTCTCCTTCTATTGGATAGCACTGGTCACAATCTTCCATCTCAATGGCAGATGAGCTAATTGGTCCCACGCATCTGAGAAAGAACCCTAGCCATCTAACACATACTCTGTGACCGAGACTATGGAAAGAACTAGCACAGATGGATGTCAGGACCACAAGAAAAGGCGTGGGGAGAGGGAAGAGAGAGCCCCATCTTTAGGCATCCTCCCTTCTTCCATGTTGCTTCCTAGTTGGTCCCTCTCTTTTAGATTTTATTTTTTATTTTTACCTATGGTGGAGGAAAGTTCATGTTAGTTCAGTATCTGGGGAGCCCAGAAGACAGCCTCTGATCTCATGGATCTGGGTTTACAGATGGTTGTGAGCCACTCAGTGTGAGTGCTGGAAACAAACTCAAGACCTTTGGAAACAGTCTTAGCACCTGAGCTGCCCCTCCAGCCTCCTCCTTTTCTCAAGGTCAAGCAGTATATGTAATAACCAGTTGTCCCACTAACACAGTGACCTAGAAAACTCATGATTGCTTAAATTAAATATCCATGCCCATGCGCATGCACTGTAAAAACAATTATGCCTAAGTATACTCTTCTAGAATAGATGTTATATAATCATTGACTTATACCCTCCTGTGAAACACACCCATTTTAATTTGTAAGATCATCAGTGGTTTACATTTCAATTTCTTTGGTACAGTTCTTCACTCAGTGCTTTGTTAGTAAAATTCAAAAGACTAGGTCTTTCTTTGGGAGTGACAGGAAAAATACCCATAAAGTAGTAGAATGCCATACCATTCTGTTGACACATGTACAATTTTGCTTTGCACAGATACCCTGGACTCCACTCCAGGTCAGTACACAAGCATCTTCTACATTTTTTTTTCAGATCTGCCCAATAGAACATTTTTTTTAATCAAGCCATTTTTATTATATACTAAATATATTGTAGTGAGCTTTTCTGAACTTTCCTTCTGTGAGCCTAGTTTAATTATATTTAATGGCACTATTTATAAGTGTTTCCAACATTTGTTACTTTGTATCACATCATTTCTGTGAATAGGTTACTATACATTTTGTCTACTGATTTAGACATGTTTTGTCTTTTTCCAGTTATGAATCTTACACCTGTATAATATTGCAGTGGCTCCCAGGGCTCCCTTACTTAACCTGAACCTGACTCTACTTCTCATTCTTATTTCCCACGTGACAAGTAACAGACTTCTGCAGCTTTTCACTCCACAGTCAGCCTCACTGGTTTTTAACTTATTAATTTTGTTTTTATTGCAATATTCTTATATCCTTTCTTCTGTATTTTGATGGTATGTCAACACAATAATATTTTAGACACTCAACCTCCCTCTTTGAGTTGTTACAAGTTTTTTTATTTTTCCTTGCAGTGATGAAGCGTATCTCAACGTACAAGATGCAGGAGTTCATAGTCAAATTCTTCCAACTTACAATCATTGCTTTTTACAATTTTGATTCTTAAAAGAAAAACTTCAAAATAATTAGCTTACATTTTTGCGTCCTTGAGGCTCCTGAGCGTTCTTCTGCTATTGTGGTGGTGTTTTCAACTGCCCTATTATCAAACAATCTGTTTTGTAAATGCTGGTCTCTTAATCTGCCTCAAGTATTGTCTTTAACTTTATTTAAGTACAACTGTATCTCCAAGTCTTGTTCTGTTGCCAAGGAGAAAGTAGATAAGAAGCCAGGCCTCAGGGCATGCTCTGGAGCACTGTCATTTAGCCACTTTAGTAACAGACACCCTGTCTCTCTCTGACAACAATTGCATGGAGTCCTTCAATGCTTGGCAACTTTTTGTACAGGGATCGCTTTAGATCATCCGCCATGATGACCCCTTTTCTGGAAGATTTAATCTCCACACCTTTGCTAATGCACACTCCCACCATCCTGGGGCAACACTACCTGGGTGTTCCCATAGTTCAGTTACCTCTCTGTGTCGTAAATGTTTACTTTAATGAGTACAGCTCCATTATTTTTCCTTTACTTTTATAAGACTTAGTTACATACATGTTGGGTTTCTTTATCTTCTACATTAGAGATAACTTTTCAATGCGTTAATCTTTTTATTTGTTTTATTCTAGGTTTGACTATCCCCATCCCTTGCCTTCCTATTTTCAGTTAATACAGTTGCTTTCTCTTGCACTGTATCTTTGTCTTTATTTAAGTTGGCTTAAAAATGTCTTTCTTCAGGGGTTGTGGATTTAGCTCAGTGGTAGGCGCTTATCTAGCAAGCACAAGGCCCTGGGTTCAGTCCCCAGCTCCGGAAAAAAAAAGAAAAAAAAGTGTCTTTCTTCAGTTTCCTCCCTGTTTGTTTAATCAGTTCTCAAATCCTCCACTGAAACCTGTGTGTGTGTGTGTGTGTGTGTGTGTGTGTGTGTGTGTGTTATTGTTGTTGCTATTGTTGTTGTTTTGGTGTTGTTATTTCTAATTTCCTCTATGATTGTCTCCTAATTTTTACCTCAAACTGCTCATTCATCTCTCAACTGTATTTGGGATATGATGCTTAATAAATATTGAAATGTACTCCAATAATTCTATGGCTTTTCTTTTTGTTGTTTTCCTGGTTATGTAGGAGGTGAGAAATGTTTTTGCCATGTGTCAAACTTTTGATTTCAAACTAATTTCCTTCTTGAATTAGCTCTGTGTGGGTGATACCTGACAGTTTCTGTTCATTTTGAAATGTTTTGGATTTTCCTGAACCATAAATAACAGGTGCTTCTCCATGGGAAGAACTGGGGTGAAGGGATTGGCTGGTGTAATGAATCTGAGTGTCTTAAACATGCCTATGGGGATAACTGCCGTTTCTCAGATTCACTGTCACGGTCTTTCATGTAAAACACTTGAATCTTAGACCTGTTACAGTCCCTTATTTTCTTTTGCCAATCACACTTCAAAGAAAATTTCGAAATTGACTCCAGGGACCCCAAAGTGGTGACTTTACAGGCTGATCGTATCTAGTTCTTCAGACCCTCAGATCCTTCATATTATACATACTGAGAGACAGGTACTCAGCTATACTAAGGCTCAGAGTCACTGCCAGGGTCCCCACCCTGAACAAGAACTTTTGCTCCAAAGTGATTTAATCTATGTTGAATCCTTATTAGCATCTTATCTTCATTCTCTGTCTTCTGAAGTCCTTACATAGCTCAGGTCCTACCAGTAACCTCAGATTTTTGATGGTTACCTGCTCACGTACAGATATCAATTGTACTATTTTTTTTATCTGTATATGTGAATTAAAAGTATTGCTTTGGGTGGTTTGAGTTCCTTTGTCAAAGATCAAATGACTATAGGTGTGTGGGTTCATTTCTGGGTCTTCAATTCTGTTCCACTGATCTATTGGCCTGTCTCTGTACCAATACCATAGTTTTTATGACTATTGCTCTGTAATACTGCTTGAGTTCAGGGATAGTGATTCCCCCAGAAGTCCTTTTATTGTTGAGTATGGTTTTCACTATCATGGGTTTTCTTTTTATTCCAAATGGATTTGCAAATTGCTCTGACAAAGGAGCTAAAACCATCCAATGGAATAAAGATAGCCTTTTCAACAAATGGTGCTGGTTCAACTGGAGGTCAGCATGTAGAAGAATGCAAATCAATCCATTCTTATTACCTTGTACAAAGATCAAATCCAAGTGGATTAAGGACCTCCACATCAAACCAGATACAATCAAACTAATAGAAGAAAAAGTGGGGAAGACTCTTCAACACATGGGCACTGGGGAAAATTTCCTGAACAAAACACCAATGTCTCATGCTCTAAGATCAAGAATCAACAAATGGGACCTCATAAAGCTGCAAAGCTTTTGTAAAGCAAAAGACATTGTCATTAGGACAAAACAGCAACCAACAGATTGGGAAAAGATCTTCACCAATCCTACATCTGATAGAGGGCTAATATCTAAAATATACAAAGAACTCAAGAAGCTAGACTCTAGAGAGCCAAATAACCCTATTAAAAATGGGGTACAGAGCTAAACAAAACATTCTCAGCTAAGGATTATGGAATGGCCAAAAGACATCTAAAGAAATGTTCAACATCCTTAGTCATCAGGGAAATGCAAATCAAAACAACCCTGAGATTCCACCTCACACCAGTCAGAATGGCCAAGATCAAAAACTCAGGTAACAGCAGATGCTGGCAAGGATGTGGAGAAAGAGGAACACTCCTCCGTTGTTGGTGGGATTGCAAACTGGTGCAACCATTCTGGAAATCAGTCTGGAGGTTCCTCAGAAAATTGGACATTGAAGTACCTGAAAACCCATCTATACCTTTCTTGGGCATATACCCAAAAGATGCCCCAACATATAACAAAGACACATTCTCCACTATGTTCATAGCAGCCTTATTTATAATAGCCAGAAGCTGGAAAGAATCCAGATGCCTTTCAACAAAGGAATGGATTAAAAAAATGTGGTACATCTACACAATGGAATATTACTCAGCTATCAAAAACAACGACTTTATGAAATTCATAGGCAAATGGAATGAACTAGAAAATATCATCCTGAATGAGGTTACTCAATCACAGAAAAACACACTTGGTATGCACTCATTGATAAGTGGATATTAGCCAAAAAGCTCAAATGCAATCCACAGACCACAGGAAGCTCAAGAAGAAGGATGACCAAAATGTGGATGCTCCCACTCCTTCTTAAAAGGGGAAAAATATCCATAGGAGGGGAAATGGAAGCAAAGTTTAGAGCAGTGACTCAAGGAATGGCCATTCAGCGCCTGACCCACATGTGGCCCATATATATGCAGCCACCAAAACTAGATAAGATTGATGAAGCTAAAAAATGCATGCTGAAAGGGACCAGATATAGATCTCTCCTGAGAGACACATTCAGAGCATGTCCAATACAGAGGTCAATGCTAGCAGCAAACCACCGAACTGAGAATAGGAACCCCTTGGGGGGAATTAGAGGGAGTATTGAAAGAATTGAAGGAGCTTGCAACCCGATAAAAACAACAATGCCAACCAACCAGAGCTTTCAGGGATGAAACTACTACAGAAAGACTATACACGGACTGACCCAGGGCTCCAACTGCATATGTAGCAGAGAATAGCCTTGTTGGGGCACCAGGTGAACGGGAAGCCTTTGGTTCTGCCAAGGTTGGACTCCCAGTGCAGGGGAATATGGGAGGTGGGGCATTAAGGGGGATGTATAGGGGGAATACCTGTATGGGGGAGGGGGAGGGGAGGAAATGAGGGCTTATGGACAGGAAACCGGGAAGGGGAATAACGTTTGAAATGTAAGTAAAGAAATATATCTAATAAAAAATTTTTTTTAAAGTATTGCTTTGCGTTGGCATCAAATAAAGGTACTTGTTATCCATATTTAATATTAATATGTTAGAAATTCATATTTGGGGAGTTGTCATAATCTGATAGAAATCTATAACTATGTAAGTCTTTCAAAGCTATTTAAGTAACATAATTTTAAACATATATTCCTAACATAGAAAAATCATAATTTTTTTATAAATTGGTCATCAGGAACCCTTTTAGGCACTTATTCTAATAACCTACTGATAGATTTGATGGAGGAGATGGTATGTATAAAATAATGTCGTCTTTAAATGACAACTATTTGATAAATTTCTTCCAAATTCTTATTTTTTTAATCTCCAGTTAGTTCACTCATTCACTAGCATACTGCAGTACTTAGGATTGATTTTCAACCTGACAGAATCTAGACTCACCTAGGAGGAGAGCTTTCAGGCAAAGCTCTGAAGAATTATCTTACTTAGATTCCTGGCAGGTTCTGGGATTATAGGAGGAATTGCCTGAGCAATGGGCAAAGCTAAAGTCTGAATAAAGGATGCTGAATTGAATAACTAAAGAAAGGATGTCACTCGAGCAACCTCACAGTTCTCTTCCATCAATATCTAGCATGTAGTGTCAACTGCTTCAAGCTTCTGATGCTTTTACTTTCCATTTGTGACAGACTGTGTGACAACTTGCAACTTTAAATGAATCCTTTCTCCCTTAAGGTGCTTTCATCAGAACATTTTACCACAATAGGAATAGAACCTAAAGTACTTGAGAGTATTTTTATTTGTTGGGATCTTTTTCTCATCTATGGCAGCAAAAAAAGAAAACTTTCAAGAAGCCACTATGAAGTAGGGCATTATTCTTCCATATTTTCGTTGACTTTATTTTTACTAAACTGTAATGGTGAGCAATTCTTGGTGCAATATTATTCTGTTTTCTATAGTTAATTATTGAAGCTTACAGGTAATGATACATTTTCCAAAAATCTCCAGCGGTTGGATACATAACCACTTTCCACTGAGCTCACAAAGCAAAAATAAATTATAGTTCCTGAAACTGAGAAACCACAAGTCATGAGGCATAATATAAAACTTTTGTTCTTGTCATAACAGTCATAATCTATGCTGTATTGCTTTTCTCTTCCTTCTTGGCAGTGAGAACATTTTATTACTCCAATTCTTTATGTCTAAACATACACTAACTAAAAGTTTTATATTTTTATAAAACTGGATTCTAATCATCTAAAATATTCTATTATGCATTCAGAGAAAATTCATTAAGCACATACATAGTGAGAAGGCTCTTTCAACCCAGGCTGGTCTTTTCCTTTGAGTTATCTTTTATACCATCATGGAAAGAAGGAAAATGAAATGTCACTGTTTAGATGTGCAATTGCAGACTTACTTAATTACTTGTTTAAATACTCTCAAGTGTTACATCTTGTCAAAGTGGCCTGATACATTACCATTGGTGTTATCAATACTAATTCTTAGCCACCTCAAGAATCCAGTTTCTTATACTCATAGTCCTCATGTCTGCATCTTAATCATATACAGAGCTTCACTCCCCAAACCACTTAGACTTCAGAGAGACACCACCATAACAACCCTTCCTAGTACTCTGTTGATGCATTGTGATCAGAGCAACATAGAAAGCTTAAGAATGAATGCATCAGAGTTACTGCTGGAAAGTAAGTCAGCATTTTCCTCTAACAGTCGTGTTAGAACTCTATGAATAATTCTCTTTCCTGCTCCCCTTGCCTTGACTAAAAGCAATTAGTCAAGTGCATTTTAACTCCCTGAATGGAGATGACTGCATATCTTCTTGAATAGTATACCTCATGCAAACAGCACCAAGAACTTGCTTAGCATTTGTCTTTCTATTTTATGAACTCAGAAAAACATTCCCTCATGGAATGGAGGGAATTTCTAGTGACTGGTTGTTGTGAAAAACCAACGTGTAGAAGAGTCAGAGGCATGCTCAACTATGAATGTGGAACAAAGTCTTGTTCTCAGCTAAGAGCTCCAACATTCAGTTTTTAAAAATATAAAATGCCTAACAGTGTCTCAGGAACCCCTGCTTCAGCACCACCATACAACAGTTCCCCTTTAACTTATACAATGTTTCTGTCCCAAGCATATTTCAAACCAGAAACTCACAAAAATTATAAGTATTATTTAAGAGTTTTCTTCTTACCAACTGGATCTTCCAATCAAAATTAGTGCTGCAAAAAAACCAGGCTGCAAGTACCTAGTCAGCTGTTTACCTGTGGGTGCATTTGAAAACCATGGCATTATGCCTAATTCTCTAAAGGTAAGATGATGCCACTGATGAAAGCAATCTTTCAATTATCTCAGGGCCATGCACACAATTGGGAGCAGAGTCAAAGTTGTAGGGCAGCGATCTACAGGGTTCCGACTCATTATATTGGGTTGGAAAAGACTCATTAACATTTTATTAAGGATCCAAGACAGAGATCAATACAAAGATACATCCACTGAGGTCAGGGACCAAGCCTTCCTCATTCTTCTTTTTCCATTTCCTTTGCTCCTTCTTCATTCTATTTTTCTTTATTTTTCCTTTTGCTTCCCCTCTCTCTCCCTCTCCCTTTCTCCCTCTCCCTCTCCCCCTCTCCCCCTTTTCCCTTCAGTCCCTCTCCCCCTTTCCCCCTTTTCTCCTCTCTCCCTCTCTCCCCTTCTTCCTCTCCCTCTTCCTCTTCCTCTACCTCTCCCTCTCCCTCTCACTTTCTCTCTAGTACACCAAGTATATGGCATTGACCTTGCAAACTGTAAATGCTCAATTAATAATTGTGAAATTAAATTAAAAAACAAAAGGTGTTATTTTATTTGTAAGGAATGGATGTGACACCATTGACTGTGAGGACTTTGAAGTGGCCTCAGCAACCATGAACTCACTGGACATCTGCACTGGAATCAGCGGAAGCCACTGTCTAAAGCTATACTGTAGTTGTGGATAACTATGCCATTTATTGACTTACTATTTATCTAACTGGCAATAACAATCTTCTTTTGCTTATTTCTGCATATTTGGAGAAGAAACACATTCAGTCCACAATGTAAGTATGTCCCTCCCATTTCCCCTTTCAATCCTTTTTTCTCTCTTAGCCAAAGTTTAGGCTATAAAGCTGTCCTCCAAATCTGTTCTTTTCAAGTATGATTTTCTTTTCTAACCACACAGCTTGTCTTAGTGTTCCTATTGCTGCAAAGAAACATGGTGACCAAAAGGCAAATTGGGGAGGAGACGGTTTATTCTGCTTACACTCAGGGCAGGAACTTGGAGGCAGGAGCTGATGCAATAGCCTTAGAAGGGTGCTTCTTACTGACTACCAATCATACATATATTATGCTTTTATTATTCTTACATTTTTAGCATGAACAACATGAAGTTTTGAAGAGCAGATATTATGAAAGACTAAGATTACCCAATTGACACATGCATGGTCACATGTGGTGAGTCTTAGCCATAGTAACTCCATCTTTTTTTCTCTGATTCTTTTTTATTGGGTTTTTATTTACATTTCAAATGTTATTCCCTTTCCTGGTTTCCCAGACATAAGCCCCCTATCCCATCCTTCTCCCCTTCTTCTCTAAGGGTGTTGTTCCTCCCCATCCATTCCCCCTTTCCTGCCACCCCCACATTCTCCTACACTAACTCCATCTTATAGCAAGCTATCATGTAGTTGTTTTACTTACTGGACTATATCAATATAAGCAATGTTTCCACAGACTGAACAGCATTTGTCAAACTCAGCATAATTTCTAATGAAGCCAAGGACAAAGTATTCATAAATACAAATTCCCCAGATTCTAGTTTTGTCTTGGACTTAGGTTATTTAAGGTTGAATTTGCCTGTGATGCATTAAAAATAGGCAATGCTCTGAACCCAAGTTTGCATCAAATCTACTGAAAACTTAGAGCCCTATAATGTAAGCATTTGGGGGGATTCAAAAGGAAACCATCAGAGCACCAGGAATATGAAATATGGAATAAATGAATGGGGTGGAGCTCCAACTGGGGAGGAAGGAAGGAGTGAGGGAGTCAACACAGAAGGGGACATAGGGATGAGGGAGAAATAACAAGAGTTTTTTGATAAAATCAAAAAATCATATTCATTTATATTCACCAAAAGATATACATAATGTGTGTGTGTGTGTGTGTGTGTGTGTGTGTGCGTGTGCGCACGCGCACATGTCAGGGTAGGTCCAAATGACTACCAAAGCAATATTAGACTATAGCTTGGTTCGTGCTAGAGGTTGAAGGTAAGCCCTATTGCTGTAAATACCACATATGCAGGACTCAGGGCTCAGAAGATTTAAACTGTATCTAACCAGAACTCCTCCTGTATAGCTCACAAGACACCATTAATTAGTATACAAACCACCAAGGAAGGGAAGTAATTAAATTAGTCCCCACCCAGCTGCAACGCCCATGCATCCCAAAATCACCATCACATCCTGGGAGACATTTAACCTACTGTCTAAGCTAGATTGCCTGCTGCCCTTTATCTAGGGGTGGCGCCTTATGACGTGTCCACATTTGGCAGACTGATTGCTGTGGCCATTACTCAGATCCTGTTAAGGAAGTCATAGTGTTAATAGGTCATCAGTCATTCTCTGGTGTACATAAGGCACTATCTCTCAGGAAGCAGCCTAGTCTTCTGGGCATTTTCTCTTTTTTTAAAAAACAATCTTTCTAACCCTTCTTCTGTTATTTCTCCTGAATCTGAGGTATATAGATCAAATTGAAGATGGTAGCATTTGCTGGTAGGAACTCCATGGTCACTTTTGACTTCTCTGTGGCTTTACCAGCTGGGGATCTATGTAAGAGTCTCCATCTGATTCAAAAAGACGTTTCTTTGAAGAGAGATGGAAGTTACACTTACCTGACAGTACAAGGATAAGTATTTAGAATATAGCTATAACGTAGATTATTTTAGGAAAGCAGCAGTCATAGATCCTCCTTTAGGGTCTATGTCCTCTTCAACTACTGGTAGTTGGCTCAGTTTTCAATTCTAGGCATGGGTTTCCTCACTGAGTGACATCACAATTCCAATTAGACAGATGTGAGCTACAACCAAGATTGAAAATGCTAGCCACTATTGCACAATAATGCTGAGCAGTATGGTTCATGAACTTTACACCTAGATAGGACCTATCCTAGTTAGAGTTCTTATTGCTGTAATGAAACATCATGAGGAAAAGAAAGCTAGGTAGGAAAAGATTTATTTGGCTTTCACTTCCACATTGTAGTTCATCACTGAAGAGAGTCAGGACAGGAACTCAAACAGGATAGGAACCTGATGGCAGGAGTTGATGCAGAGGTCATAGAGAGGTGCTGCTTATTGGCTTGTTCCCCATGGCTTGCTAAGAATGCTTTCTTATAAACCCTGGACTACAGCCCAAGGATAGCCCAATCCACAGTGGGTTAGCTGCTTTCCAATCAGTCACTAATTATGAAAAAGCTCTATAGACATGCCTACAGTCTTATCTGGTGGAAGCATTTTCTTTTTTTTTTTTTTTTTTTTTTTGTTTGTTTTTTTTTTTTTGGTTCTTTTTTTTCCGAGCTGGGGACCGAACCCAGGGTCTTGCGCTTCCTAGGCAAGCGCTCTACCACTGAGCTAAATCCCCAACCCCAGCATTTTCTTTAGAAAGGCTCCCTCCTTTAAAATGGCTTTAGCTAGCTAGTGTCAAGTTGACATAAAAGTATCCTGCACAGAACTATTGCTTGCTTTTCTCCTTAAGCATCTTTTATCATATTTTCAGATATTATGAGACCTACCTTTTAGGCACAAGGCTCTACATCATTTCCAGGTTCATTCCTTCAAGCTCCTTGTCTAATGTATACAGATTCATCAGCCATAGAATCTCAACTTCAAGTTCCGGGAGGTAACCAAAAAAGGCCATTAACACTATATTGTTTTGGGAGTCCTTTGGACCTACTGAGTAACTAAAAGGGTAGATTCTCATGACTGGATTTGGGGATTTTGTTAGATAGTCTGCCACTCTTTGGGAAAGCATTATCACCCTATGAGGCATAACGGTTAATAGCAAAACTCCATTTAAACCCCACAGACACATATATACAGCACTTTTAAGTAAGATGATAAAAGAATGTTCCTTGTAGGGATAATCTCTTATGCAGTGTGTGGAAGCAGTGCCTGTCAATAAAAATATGATGGCTAGTAAGCTGAGACAGGATTAGAAGGTAGGACATCTGGAAAGAGAGAGAGAGAGAGAGAGAGAGAGAGAGAGAGAGAGAGAGAGAGGCACTCTGGAGTATAGTCAGGAACTAGAAGATTCACCAGCTGGACTCTGAGGAAGTCAGACATAAGCAACTGAGGAGTGGTAACTAGCCATGTGGCAGACACAGACTAGTATAAACAGGTTCGTATAAATTATAATCTACTCAGAGAATAACCTCGCTTGGCTTAGGCATTTACTTATAAATAAATAAGTCTCTGAGGGCACATGAATAAGAATATATATGTATATATGTGCCTGTACCTATATGTATAGATATACATGTATTATATATACGGGTATAGCCATAGGACTCTTTTGTGATTGGGTTACCTCACTCAGGATGATATTTTCCAGTTCCATCCATTTGCTTAAGAATTTCATTAAGTCATTGTTTTTAATAACCGAGTAGTAATCCATTGTGTAAATATACCACATTTTCTGTATCCATTCCTCTGTTGAAGGACATCTGGGTTCTTTCATCCTTCAGGCTATTATAAATAAGGCTGCTATGAATATAGTGGAACTATTATAAATAAGGCTACTATAAACATAGTGGAGCACCAGACCAATTTCCCTTATGAATATCAATGCAAAAATACTCAATAAAATTCTCAAAAACCTAATTCAAGGACACAGCAAAATGATCATCCACCATGATCAAGTAGGCTTCATCCTCAGTGATGCAGGGATGATTCAACATATGAAAATTCATCAATGTAATCCACTATATAAAGGAACTCAAAGAAAAAGACCCCATGATCATTTTATTAGATGCTGCAAAATCCTTTGACAAAATTCAACATCCCTTCCTGGTAAAAGTCTTGGAAAGAGCAGGAACAATAGCCAACATCAAACTAAATGGAGTGAAACTTGAAGCAATCCTACTAAAATCAGTGACTAGAAAAGGCTGCCTACTCTATCCCTACTATTCAATATAGTACTTGAAATTCTAGCCAAAGCAATTAAACAACAAAAAGAAGTCAAAGGGATACAAATTGGAAAGGAAGAAGTCAAGATATCACTATTTGCAGATGATATGATAGTATACTTAAGTGACCCCAAAAATTCCACCAGAGAACTCCTAAACCTGTTAAACAACTTCAGCAAAGTGGCTGGTTATAAAATTAACTCAAACAAATCAGTAGTATTCCTCTATTCAAAAGATAAAGAGGCTGAGAAAAAAATTAAGGAAATGGCATGCTTTATAATAGTCACAAATAATATAACCAAGCAAGTGAAAGACCTGTATGACAAGAACTTCAAGTCTCTGAAGAAAGAAATTGAAGAAGATCTCAGAAAATGGAAAGATCTCCCATGCTCATGGATTGGCAGGATTTTAAATTGGCAGGATTTAAATTTAATTGGCAGGATATTAAAAATGGCCATCTTACCAAAAGCAATCTACAAATTCAATGCAATCTCCATCAAGGTTTCAACTCAATTCTTCATAGAGTTAGAAAGAGAAATTTGCAAATTCATTTGGAATAACAAAAAAATCAGGATAGCAAAAATTATCCTCAACAACAAAAGGACTTCTGGGGGAATCATCATCCCTGACCTCAAGCTGTATTACAGAGTAATAGTGATAAAAACTCTATGGTATTGGTACAGAGACAGGCAGGTATGTCAATGGAATAGAATTAAAGGCCCACACATCTATGGTCACTTGATCTTTTTCAAAGGAGCTAAAACTATTCAGTGGGAAAAAAGATAGCATTTTCAACAAATGGTGCTGGTTCAACTGGAAGTCAGCATGTAGAAGAATATAAATCTATCCATTCTTATTACCTTGTACAAAGCTCAAGTCCAAGTGGATCAAGGACCTCCACATCAAACCAGATACACTCAAACTACTAGAAGAAAAAGGGGGAAGAGACTTGAACACAGAGCAAAGGCACTGGGAAAAATTTCCTGAACAGAACAGCAAAGACTTATACTCTAAGATCAAGAATTGACAAATGGGACCTCATAAGATTGCAAAGCTTCTATAAGGCAAAGGACACTGTCATTAGGACAAAATGGCAACCAACAAATTGGGAAAAGATCTTTACCAATCCTATATCCAATAGAGGGCTAATATCCAATATATACAAAGAACTCAAGAAGTTAGACTCCAGGTAATCAAATAACCTTAACAAAAATGATGTACAGAGCCAAACAAAGAATTCTCAACAGAGGAATATTGAATGGCTGAGAAATACCTGAAGAAATATTCAACATCCTTATTCACAAGGGAAATGCAAATCAAAACAACTCTGAGATTCTACCTCACACCAGTCAGAATGACTAAGATGAAAAATTCAGGTGTCAACAGATGCTGTCAAGGATGTGGAGAAAGAGGAACACTCCTCCACTGTGGGTGCGATTGCAAGCTGATACAGTCACTCTGGAAATCAGTCTGGATGTTCCTCAGAAAATTGAACATAGTACTACCTGAGGACCCAGCTATACCATTCCTGGGCATATACCCAAAAGATGCTCCAACATATAACAAAGACACATGCACTACTGTGTTCTGTGTGTATTCTTTTCACCGACGGGGGTTATACACCAAGAAGTTGTCTGTCTGCGATCTAGAAAGGGGAGTCTTCCAGAACCCACTCCTGCTGTCATTCTGGCCTCAGACTTTGCAATCTTTGGAACTGTAAGATTTTTTTTCATTTTTTACTCAGTTCAAGTAGTGTGGTAAATTATTATAGCATAGTGAACACAGGCAGGAAGAAATCAATGGTATCCATAGAAACTACATTATAGTGACAGGTTGGGCTCTCCAAAGCAACTAGCTCATCATTGTTTTTAATATTTTTTTCCAACTCTCTTTTCATTTTTTCTAGCAGTCACTGTCCATTTCCAAAGAAGAAGATGTTTAATAAAAACAGTTCAACCACAAAATTTGTTCACAGAAAGCAGTTTAATGATAAGGACAATGTCTTCTCTAGTTTCCATTAAATGCTTCATTTAGTGCCCCTACACCTCAGAAGCACCCAGAACTCAGCACTCTGTCATTGTGATTTTTCAGGAAGGTATGCAAGTATAATGCCCATAATAGACATGTTATAACACTGGCTATTAAGGAATGTAAGAAAATACTAGGGGCAATAGAGGTTTAGGGAAATTTCAGCAGAGCAGATTCATGATATTCCTCTTTAGTTTCCAAACATTAAGAAGTTCATTTCAGTCTGTTATAACAGCGTGATAGCATTTTTCTTTTTTATAGACAGTTTTCTTTAGAACTATTCTCTTGCTATGCAAACATCATATTCCTTTGTGGAGTCAATATTTGTATTGTGTAACAGGCTTTCTATTCCCTGCAGATGCAATAGAAGACAAAAATCAGCTCAAGCCTCACCCACCTAGTCTTTTATCCTCTAAGGTAAACAAAGTCTTTAAACAACAGAAATGCAAAGGCAAATTTTAAAACAATACAGTGATGTATTTTTTTGAAGAAAAAGAGATACAGATATTGACAAATGACAAACAGCCAAATTGAAAGAATACGGTAGAAAAAAAATCCCTGAAGATGAAATGTAGGACATGGGCTCTGAAAACAAAAGGCCATGAGTTGACAGAAGAGAAGGAAGGGAAATGAGAGTGGAGGACATTGAGAACATCCCAAGCACAAGAGATGAGTGAAGACCTCAAGGCCTGGGATCAAAGATCTACTGCGTCTATCACTAACGATAACAACCATTCATCACCATGAAATCCACCTTGTTTCCTCCAAAGATGGGAGCCATTATAGTTAAGCCGGTGAGATACTGAACTGGAATTTATTAAACCTGGACTTAAGCTCTAATTCTCCTTTGTGATTTGGTGTGTGAGTCAGGGCAAACCACAGGTTGTGTGTCTGCCTTTTCAAACTTTTAAAGTACTACTACACTCATGTGTCTACTGTAATCTCAGTGTATTTCAAGTTAAATAGTGAAAAGCTACTGGGGACCAGTATCAGAGATTGTTAATAACTGTATTGTACCCTAATTAGTTTTTAATTTAAAGTTTCACCACAAATTTTTAATTTAAATTTATTTTTACCTTGAAATAGCAAATAACAAAGATCCCTAGGGCAACTTAAAGAGCTATGGATTCTCCCCCAATCCCTGAAGGGTATTTTATTTATTTTTTAATTGAAATGTAATTACATTTTAAATGTTATCCCATTTCCTGGTTTACCCTCCAGAAACCCGCTATCCCACCCTATCCCCTGCTTCTATGAGGGTGTTCCCTCACCCACTCCCTCCCACCTCCCCGCCCTGACATTCCCTTAAACTGGGGCATCGAGCCTTGACCAAGGGCCTCTCCTCCCACTGAAGCCTGACAAGGCCATCCTATGCTACATATGCAGATGGAGCCATGGGACACTCCATGTGTACTCTTTGGTTGGTGATTTAGTCCCTAGGAGCTCTGTGGGGTCTGGTTGGTTGATATTGTGTTCTTATGGGGTTGCAAAGCCCTTTACCTACTTCAGTCCTTTAACTCCTCCATTGGGGACCCTGTTCTCAGTTTAATGGTTGGCTGTGAGCATCTACCTCTATACTTGTCATCCCTGGGTGGGCTCGAACCACCAACCTTTCGGTTAACAGACGAACATGCTAACCAATTGCGCCACAGAGACGGTTACCTCTATACTTGTAAGGCTCTAGCAGAACCTCTCAGCAAACAGCTATATCAGGTTCTTGTCAGCATGTACTTCTTGGCATCTGCAATATTGTCTGGGTGTGGTGTCTGTATATGGCATGCATCCCCATGTGGGGCAGTCTCTGGATGGCCTTTCCTTTATTCTCTGCTCCATGCTTTGTCTCTATATTTCCTCCTGTGAGTAGTTTGGTTTCCCCTTCTAAGAAGGTCTGTAGCATCCACATTTTGGTCTTCCTTCTTCTTGAGCTTCTCATGGTTTGTGAATTGTATCTTGGGTATTCCGAGCTTTTGAGCTAATATTCACTAATCAGTGGATTCATACCGTGTGTGTTATTTTTACTTATAGTTTTTTCCTAATTTTTATTTCATGTGGTGCATAGATACGCCACTGGTACAAGTACTCAGCATCAGAACTCAGCACAGGTACAGGAAAAAAAGCTCTGTTTATGGAGCAGTGCTTACAATTGTAATGATCTGAAAAACATGGTGGAATTGTAAGTTAATGTTGACTTATGTGTGGAAGGATTTTCTAAAGTTCTTAGAAACTAGGGAAATCCATGGATTTTGATGAAAAGTAAGATGGGAAGGTAGTTTTAGATGGGAATCACAGTGTGTTTGGTTTAGGGTAAATGTAATTATGGACTCCTAGAGAGTGCAGGTTTCCAAGTCAGGAGGATTTACTCTATATTGGGATGTTAAAAGTGTTTGAGTAAAGATGTTATACATGCATTTTTGATGAAATAACCACCTGTGTTCTGATATTTTTTGATCTACTTTTTATTAAACTGTAGATGAGAAAAAAATAAACAAATGAATATTTCAAAGGTTATGGTAAAAAAAAACACACAAAGAAATATGCTACAGTGTTTAAACACCCTTCAAGGCCTCCACTCTGGTTAATTCGAGTAAGCTTCACTGGTCACCTATGAGTAATGTCAAGTTAGTGGAGTGAACCATTGCATGGCTTATTTTTCTTTTAAATGTATACTCAAGTTGACCAAGCGAACCTTGGAAGAAATGTTAGGTGAAAACAAATTGGCTCTGTTAGTGGCAAGAAATTAGTATTATGCTTTTTTTTTTTTGTTCCTTCTCTGTTTTCATTTTCTGCATTTTCTTCTCTAAACAATTGTTAAATTGAAAATCAAATACTATCAATGATATCTCTGATCATAAAAATCAAGAAATGCATCCTTAGGATTCCTTAGAGATAGAAAACACACAATTTATTTTAGATGCCTAATTTGTCAAAGTAAAAAAAACTATTGTCCCAGGTTGCAATGTCTCAAGTATGATGCCATTCACACCCTGGACCTTTCCAGTTGCCCTGTGCACTATACAGTGCTTAGATACAACCACACCCCTCTTCCAATGAAATTCCACTGCCAACCTCTGCTGATCCCAGTGTGAAAGATAGATAGATAGATAGATAGATAGATAGATAGATAGATAGATAGATAGATAGATGTTTTCAGACATTATCAAATGTCCTTGAGATCAGGGAACATATCTGTCTCCAAGTAAGAACCATATTTGTTAATAATATTACTTATAAAACACACTAGTAACCAACAGTCTAGTGTTTCAGAGACATATAAAAGTTTCACTTCAATTTAAGGTAGCTTGAATGTCTAAAGTTATATACTATTCGATGTACTGAAATATATGTTGTACATTAATTATAATTCATAAACTATACAAGAAGCTTATAAAAGCACTTTAATTATAATTGTGCTAACTAATGTTCTATGAGACTTAGGCTGTGAAAATAAACCACCAACACAATATTGAATGTGAATTTTTTTTGTCTCCAAGCAAAAAAAGACATATTAGAATGGAGATCCAAATATGAACAGCATGATCAGACAATATCATTAGGTACATTTGCCAACTAGTTGATTAAATTTTAATGTGTTTATTGTGAGTAGAAAATAACGTTATGTGAATATTAATAAAAACCACTTACATCCCTTCTTGTTTAAGGACTTTGCAGTTGCTAGAAGTAGAAAACATAATGTGTAGCTATGGAAACCTACCATTTCCATTATTGGAATTTTCTCATAAAAAACAAAAGTTGATTAAATTTATTTTCTGGAAAATTCTCAAAACAGTGCAGAGAAATCAAATGCTTTCCTTATCAAATTGTCTTTGCCATGAGTGAATGACTAGTTTTAAAAGTAGTAGGATATTGGGGGATGAATGTGAAGTAGGTATACCAAGTTGGAAATAGTGTATAGTTGTGTGTATAAATTGTGCTTGGTATAAATTTTCTATACATGTGTCCCAATACAGAGATTACTACTTTACACTATGAAAAAGTGGGATTAAAACTGAATGTCATGGAGTGAGGAATGGTGACAAATCAGATACTAATAAAAGTAAGTCAAAATGCGGGTATTTGTTTTGATGGGAAATATAATTCTAACTGGACCTAAGAACTGTGGTCCATGGAATGCAAGTTCCTCTCATCAGCATCTTCACAAACACCCTAATATCCATAAAGAACTCTGCAATCCTCATTTTAAAATATAGAATTTCATATATGAAAACTGCACCTACATCTCTTCCACTCATCCCCATCCTCCAGACTCCTCCGCCATCACAACCCAAATTCATAATCTCTTTTAATTACTAGATAGGTAGGTAGGTAGATAGATATATAGATAGATAGATAGATAGATAGATAGATAGATAGATAGATAGATAGATAGACAGACAGACAGACAGACAGACACAGAGATAGAGATAGAGACAGATGGATGGATGGATGGATGGATGGATGGATGGATGGATGGATGGATGGATGGATAGATGATAGGTTGATTGATTGATTGACATACAGATAGACACATACATGTATAAATGGCCTATTGAGCCTGTTTTCGTAATTCTTGCACAAGATTGACAAAATGAAAAATTAGTACCAACTGACATGCCAATAGGAACAAATAGAATTCTACATGGCCCCATATTTAAATAAAAAGACAATGGCTATTGTAACAAGGAGAATTCATTTTCCAATTATTTTTTAAATATTCATTTCATGCTCTCTCTCTCTCTCTCTCTCTCTCTCTCTCTTTCTCTCCTTCTCTGTCCCCCCTCTCTCTCTCTGCCTCTACTCCCTTCTCAACCCCCCCTTTCAATGCCCCCAAATAAACTCCATTTTATACTAAAAAAAAATTCATTTCATTATCTATACATCTGACTGCCTTGGTGTTGACTTTGTCTGTAAGTAATGTTAATAATGACAATATATCCAAAAGTAGTAAAGATTCATAAACTAATACACATATATGTTCCTGATGCATGTATGTGTACATGAGCATGCGCATGTATAAATGCACATATATACCTTTCATCCTACTTGGAATAAGAAGATATTCCAAACTAATTACCAAGCAATCTTCAAGCTTGCTAGATCCTGTCATGATCAAGAGCAGAAAGTTAACACTTTGATAAAAGTAACTGGTGAGACTCCAGGCCTTGGGACTCTATGCATGGAAGAGGACTCAATACACCTTCACAGGTACCTGGCTGCTTACTGACTCGAATCACGAACATGCTTGTGTAGACAGCAGTATGAGGACACTGAGAAGGCTGTACACATTCTAAACTGTAATTTGGTTACCTTTTCCAATCCACTGTACAAAAGGAAGAATAGTGTGCTGTTGGTCCACAGCATTTGGGGCCTGAGCTTTGCTCTGGTTAATTGTCATTTCCCATTTTGTTGTATTAAGCAAGAAACAGAAATATTCACTGTTCCAGCCCGGTATGTTCACCAAAGGATGTGACACTTGCTTAAGAATCATAGAGTGAGGGCTGGAGAGATGGCTCAGCCGTTAAAGGCTAGGCTCACAACCAAAAATATAAGAATCATAGAGTGGTACAACCCTCTAATAAATTTAAAGTGGATTACTTAACTATTTAATCTTTAGACTTGAATTTGAAACCTTTAAATAATTTTACATTTCTACTGAGTTCTTTAACTGACAAAACCTAGTTCATTATAGTAAAAACTGTGCATTTACAGTATATGTTGGTTTGAAATCTCTACATGGAGGTTTAGCTAACGGTATTAACACTCTGAAGCATTTTTAAAGTAATGAAACAATGTGATCCATGGGTTGTTATCACTAATACACCAGGAATATTTTGGTCAGGGCACATACACTGTTCAGTTTTCTCCCTTGGCCTCTTTTGATCTCTGATTCAGAACTGACTAGGGACTTGAAAAAGGCATAAAGGACTCAGTGATGGAAGCAGAACCCCATGGGTTGCTGGGGCCTAGCAAGCTCTTGGTGCTTTCAATGTCCTGTGCTTTAACTACCTGCCTCTGGGGCCAGGAAGGTAAACAAAAAACTCAGGGCGTCAAGTTGTTCCCTGGTCAAGATTAATGCAGTCTCCACGTTGCACACTGCAGATCAGTATTATTCAACGGCTTTACGATATTATGAGAAATGTATTTGTGTACTGATTTAATGGAAAGGACAAAGGATTTGTCCTGGATTATTGCATTGGTGACTTCTCAGAATGTTCTGAGAGAGAGAGAGAGAGAGAGAGAGAGAGAGAGAGAGAGAGAGAGAGAGAGAGAGAGAGAGGGGCAGAATGGCTCTAGAATGAGGTTTCTACTTCTGCTTCTTAGTGTTCTGCTAAAATCAGGATAGCAAGGTGAAACAAACCACTGTCCATGGAAACCAACATCTATGCTGCCTTTCTCACCAATATCACAAGGAGGAAAACTCACATCCACACTTTGTCAACTAAAGGAACACCGGAAAGTGTACTTATGTTCCCTTTATGTTTTCTCTGACATTTTGAGAGTGCACTTCCTCTAATCTTGCTTTAGCAGTCATGTCTAAAAATCTCCTTTGTATGCTTGAAATTTAATGTGGAAACATCTGAGGTACAGATAATGAATATTATTTCGAAAGGGTGTCAAATACCGTATTCTCCATGGTATTACCACAGCCAGGATTCCATAGCCTCTCAGATGCAGCCTCCCAAAGCAGTAGAAAAGGCCCAACTCAAATGTGCAGTGGAAAGCTTGGATCTCTCCCAGAGTCGTAGAACATGGATGGCCAGACGCTTGTGTTGTTCCTTCCTATCTGAGGAGACCATTTTCCCTGGCTGCACATGGGGTTAGTCTCATGACACATGGGAATTAACATTTTCTTTTCAGTTTGACAGAGAGACAGTAACTGGTGATTGGCATAATCGCTAAAGCAATCCTAGAAAGAGAATTTTCAAACACTGGAAACACACTTAAACATTAAGTTGGCAGCAGATAAAAAAAAAGTCCATACCACTCTCCCAAGAAGGAATGAAAACATTGGCTCTCCTGAACGAGCTAATATATCAGGAGCCCTGAGTCACTGATTTCCCTGAACTCTGGGATATTTTCACTGGGTGTATAAACAATATAAATGAAATAGCAGCTGCACACATGAGCCAGCAAACATCAATAATTTAATTATTTTCCTCTGTAGCAGATAAAAAGAAATAACTTACAGAGCCAGGGGGAACATTAAAATACACTTTTCTCTCCTGCCTAATAAATCTTAAGGAAATGCCCAGCCTCTGCCAGATTAGCATTCCAAGAAAAGCCGTCCAAAGCCGAGGTATGTTTAACACACCTTCAAATTTCATGGTCTGATTGTGTGTAAATACTCCTCTAAAGTCCCATAATTCTCCAGAGGGATGGGAATGAATGCTTCTCTTTGGTCTGTACATATTGGAAATTGAATGCAAGTTAAGAACATGCCATAGAGAACTCTCTAGGCTTCTTCCACTTAACTATCTGGGTGCAGATACAAAAACAAAAAAACCCTGCACAGCAGGCTCTGCCCTAGAGGGCATCTGAGACACTTTGCAACGTTCATAAATACCAGGGGAGAGAAAAGAAAAGGGGGGGAATGGATTTGAGAAGCATAATAACACTTGCTACCTTTGGAAAAGTGACTTTCCTCCAGTTATTTTGCACAACTTGCATCCAAGGGTAAAATAAAGTTCCTATTTATTAGGGTGTTCAAGACTTTTTAAATCTGGAACTAGTTTTGTGTCTAACCTTACCAATCTTTTGCAAAATATTCTATCAGTTTTATTCACATTAATTAATTAATTATGTAGTGGCGATAGGTAAAAAAGAGGTCATGAATTTGAGAGAAATGGTGTGGACAAGGGGAGTGGGGAGATGGAGTGGAGGGGTGAAAATAATACAAATACTTTGCCCATGTGGGAAATTATCAATATTTAAAAATAGTTCTGAATTATGGGGAAAAAAAGAAAAGAAAACTTACAACTACACTAAAATTTAGTCTTCAAATCCAACATATGTTCTCAGAAAATCACACGGAGTGAAATGTATTTTTAAGTAATGCATATTAGCTCAGAAATAAGTGAATCAAGTTAAAGGGATAGTTTGGGGGATAAAAGAGGTCACTAGGGACATTTATGATGACACCACTGGGTTTTCCTTATCAGCCCAGGGAAAGTTCACTCACACATGTGTCATTTTAATTTTGAAGACTAATTTCAAGGAAATATATTTTGTGATCCCAGCATGCTTGTTTTGCTAATTTTCTGAGGTCTAAAATGCAACCATTATTACTAATTTCATTTAATATAAAGAAAATAAGTAAGTAAAACAGCATGAGCTTTGACTACAATGGTTGGGACAAGTTAGGTAGTGGAAAACTACACTGAAGAAATAAATGGAATTGTATTTTAAATTTTTGTACATGTGCACATATGCAGGCACACATTTTTGTGCATGAGCGTGTGTGTGAGTGTGTGTGTGTGTGTGTGTGTGTGTGTGAAGTGATAATAATATCAAGGAAAAAGAGTGAGGAGGAAGAAGCAGAGAAGGGTAAGTGATGTAACTGCATTACAATTAGAAACACACTTAGAAACTTAAGAGTTTTGTAGGGACTGAGACTTAGCCTGACCTCTGTGTAACACATGGGCAGGAAAGGGCTTCTGTCCTACCCTGGAAAGATGAGTGAACTCAGAATGTTGGCAGATGGAAGGCTAGACCTGGGACATGAGGCATGTGATCCAGAAGTAGAGCCACCACCTTAGCAATGCACATGACAGCCTCTCTGCTTCCTTGATGTGAATCATGTACTGAAAAGCGATGTTAATTGTAAAACATGAACATGCATTAGCAACAGACGTTTCATGTGTGTTTTTAGAGTTAATGACTGTTTTCTTAAATACAGAATGGATAGAGCTACACCCAGTCTAAATTATGTTAACTGGAATACAAGACAGTTTCCCTTCTAGTCTTAGAATGCCAGCAATCAGTCTATAATCTCTTTGTATTACATATATTACAGAACACAGCATACAAACACCTACACACAAACACACAAACACCTGAAATAAAATACTAGGAAAAAAAAACCTTGTTTTTCTTTGTTTTTTAATGAAGAAATTCCATTTGTATTCTATATCTAGCTCACTAGGAAACAACTAATGGAGCCCACGCTGCTCATGAGATACAATAGTTTTCTATTAAATGATACAAATATGGGTTGGAGCCACCCACTCAATCCCAAATTGTTAATCCAGAATGACTCCTGTCTAAAAGAAATACAGGGACAAAGAATGGAGCAGAGACTGGAGGAAAGGCCATCCAAAGCCTACCCCACCTGGAGATCCATCCCATATACAGACACTAAACCCAGACACTATTGTGGATGCTAAGAAGTATATGCTGACAGGAGCCTGATACAGCTGTCTCCTAAGCTGACAAATACAGAGGCCGATGCTCACAGCCAACCATTGAACTGAGCATAGGGACCCCAATGGAAGAGTTAGAGAAAGGACTGAAGGAGTTGAAGGGGTTTGCAACCCCATAGGAACAATAAAAAATCAACCAACCAGACCTCCCCCCCCCCAGAGCTCCCAGGGACTAAACCACCAACCAAAGAGTACACATGGAGTGCTATGGCTCCAACTGCATATGTATCAGAGGAAGGCGTTGTCTGACATCAATAAGAGGAGAGGCCCTTGGTCCTGTGAAGGCTCGATTCCCCAGTGTAGTAGAAAGGCAGGGTGGTGAGGTCGGCATGGGAGGATGGGAGGGGGAGCACCATAGAAGCAGGGAAAGGAGGGATAGAATGGAGGGGTTCCAGAGAGGAAACTGGGAAAGGGAATAACATTTAAAATGTAAATACATAAAATATCCAATAAAAAAAGAAATTGGAGAATTGAAAAATGATTGCACACATAATTTAATGTTGCTAATATTATTTTTTCTTAACAATAGCTTTATTTTCTTTTATTTTATTAATCATTTTATTGGTTTACATTTCAAATGATATCCTCCTTTCTTGTTACCCCTCCACAAACTCCCCATTCCATCTCCCCCCTCCCCTTCCCCTTGACCTCTATGAGGGTGCTTGTCTACCCACTCTCACACTCCTGCCTCAGGGCTCTAGCATCCCCATGTGCTGGGACATCAAACCTCCCTCCCACTGATGTCAGATAAGGTCATCCTCTGCTATATAAGTATCTAGAGCCATGGATTCCTCCATGTATAATCTGTGGTTGGTGGTTTAGTTTAATATGGCACCTACAGTTTGAAGAGTTGTTGAGTCTCCAAAACCCAAAACTATCTCTGACTAAAGCATTTATATGTTACCTAGAATCTGCTCTGTCTGCTGCATCTTATATAATAAGAAACATTACTAAATTCTCCTCTCCTCGTTTTTATTGTCTTGACGTTTTACAACAAGCAAGAGTGAATAAAAAAAAAATCCACTCTCTTTTCTTTTTTTCTTTTTCTTTTTTTTTTTTTAACTTGAGTATTTCTTATATACATTTCGAGTGTTATTCCCTTTCCCGGTTTCCAGGCAAACATCCCCCTCCCTCCTCCCCTTCTTTATGGGTGTTCCCCTCCCCACCCTCCCTCCATTGCCGCCCTCCCCCCAACAATCTAGTTCACTGGGGGTTCAGTCTTAGCAGGACCCAGGGCTTCTTATGTGTACCTATAAGAAAGATTTTGCAGTTTCAAATTAAGGCATCCTTTTCAGGGTATAATACCAGTGGAAAGATCTATTTAAGAACAAAACTAGTCACATTCCGAAACGCACTCTCTGCTCCAATTAAAAATGTATTGCTTTGTAAATGCAAACCTTGTTTTCCTTAATGGAAAGGAAAATAGAAGAATAGAAAATTGTATTGCCTAAACCATAGCACTTTTAAACATACGTTCATGGTTTCCAAAGGAATGGAAATTTTCTAGAATAATTACTTCTGGGAGAATTTCCAGGGGTTGAATGGGAACCTTTTCATTGTGATCTATATTCTTTTACTTTTTCAGAGCCCTCAGGGCAAAAGTCTGCATTTCGAATCAAAGAGAAAGAAAACATTTTCCCTTATCATTGATTCCCACTCTTGCATAGCATCTTAAAACAAATATGTGTAGTATTCCATTAAAATATTTTTAAGTAAAATTCTACTGGAATGATAATGGGATATATATATATCCTAAACAAATTTGAGCTATTCCCAGTGAAGTCCTTGACAGAAGAATACCACCTGTAAGAAAATTTGATGGCTTAAAATATTAACCTCAGTTTCCAAGTGCAACTTCACTGAATTTTATCTTTCAAATTCCACGTAGGGTGCAATAAAAAATGTCCTGAACTCAACTCATGTGTAAACAACTGGATAAGGACACATTGTCTACCCAACTTACATCACGGATGATAGGAAGTATTCCCAGCTGTTGGCAGAGGTTTCCTTCAATCACTTGCTATATATGTTCTTTCATAGCACAGCTCACACAAACTTGCCCCTTGGTTTTTTTGTTTCTTTGGTTTTTCTGTTTTTGTTTTTGTTTTTTGTTTTTTGTTTTTTGTTTTTTTAATAATTCCCTGGCTTGAAGAACAAGCTTCTGGACATTGTCCTACTTAATGGAAGTTCCAGCCTTTCAAAAGCTAACTCAACGGGTTATACTTAGATGTATGCTCACCATATATCTGACTGGGAACTGCAGAATTGAAAATGCCAGTTAGAAAATATGATCCTTCCCATGGTCACTGGTACTCTTCACTCCATATGATTTATTTTTAACAAAAATGACATAAAATGTCAAATTGAATTCACCTCAGCAATGTAAAATTTGTTAAACAAAGCTTTTTACTTGAAATATTTTCTATTATTAGAAATATCAGTTCTTACAAATTTAATATATTATCAAACAATAATAAAAATTATAAAACAATGATGACTTCATAATTATGAAAAACATTTTTGTTCATTAGGTTTTTTTCTGAAGTTGTACAAGTTCAATTTTTTAATTTACCTCTCATGCTTGTCTTGCCTCCCCAATTCCAGGAACCTTAAACACTGCGTGTGAATCAGCTTATCTGATGAAAATGATACATCATAGACTCCAAAAACAAGCACTAAAGATCAACACACTCCTAAGTCTATGGAGCTTCTGTTGTATGGCCTGAAGATTTGTTCCTTGCCCTTGAGATGGTCATCGAACCTGTCCTGAATCTTGGAGTTAAACCCAGTTGTCATCAGACAGCATCTTCACAGCCATAAGCAAGATCCACCTGCACAAAAGAAATCCTTCTTGTTATAAGCCTGCACTGTTTGTTTATAGCAAAAGTTTACTTCCTTAATGTGTATGGGATAGGGATGTTTATGAATGGGAAACCAGAAAAGAGATAACATTTGAAATATATTTTTTTAAAAATCCAATAAAAAAGAAAATATAGATGCAAAGCCATTAATTTTAGAAGCAGATCACCAAAGGTTTTCAATTATTTACACTCAGAAAACAAGACCTGTCTTCTAAACACAATTATTTAATGTGGTCATTAGTGTGTGTGTGTGTGTGTGTGTGTGTGTGTGTGTGTGTGTGTGTGTGTGTGTAAATATGATCATATGTAAGGGTACACATGTGAGGGAGATACACCTGTGTGTGTGTAGCCAAAAGACAACTTCACTTGTGGTATCTCGGACACCAGCCATGCTGGTTTGGTTTGGTTTGATTTGGTTTGGTTTGGTTTGGTTCGGTTTGGTTTGGTTTGGTGTGGTATCTCTTATTGACCTGCAATTCACATAGTAGGCTAGGCTGGCTGGCCAGAAATCTCCGGGCAGTATCATGTCCCTGCTTCCTTAGTACTAAGATTACAAATTCTCTTGGATTTGTTTTGTTGTTGTTGTTTTGTTTTGTTTAGATATATATAAATTCTAGAGATTAAACATGGGCCTTCCTGCTTGCAATGCATGAAATTTACAACAGAGACACATTCCCCATTCTGCTATGTAGTTTTTAACAAGTTCATTTCTAACTCCTAAAAATGAGTTTCTCTAGAACCATTTAATCAGGTGATAAATTTGAAAACATCTAGTACAGCCCTGGGATAAAATGAGTGTGAATGCATCTACTATACTCCCAGCATACAGTATTACCAGGACATTGGTAAATTCTTCTGAAAAGCCCACTAAAACATATTGAAAATAAATGTAAGAACAAAGCAGGAGGATATTACTATAAATAACTCCACATCTAATCTGAGTTTTAAATTCCAGAAATTAAAATTTTAATGTGTAATTAGAAAGGAGCCTGACTTATTAGTAGAGGTGATAAGACTTTATGGATTTTTAAGGCTCAATAATAATAATTTCTACCGAGATTGATGCTATTCCCAAACTACTAAAGTATTTAATACAAGCTCTGTAGGTTAATAATTGAGAAAAGGATGAAATGTACTTTTTAGTAACTAGAAATAAGAAAAGAACCCCAAAACCAGTTAGTTTTGCCAAGCTTAGAAGAAAGAGTTAGTTTCTGCTCTGACAGGAGTTAATTCAAATTGTAGAAACGTGCAACACACACACACACGCACACACACACACATACACACACACACGCACACACACACACATACACACACACACATACACATACACACACACACTCACACACACACACACACACACACACATACACACACACACACACACACAACTAGGTTTGCTGTTTCCTGATAGTTGTGGGCTATCTTCATTTCTGACCCATGAATTGTAGGCAGTAAAGGGATTTTTGTGTGACTTATACAGTCTGCTCCTGACACAAGAAAGAAAAGCAACTGTGAATCCGCATGATGGCTCTAAGGACACTTCATATTCATCAGAGGAAAAATCCACCAAGGTGAACTCTCAATCCTGAATATCTACGCTCCAAATGCAAGGGCACCTACTTTCATAAAAGAAACCTTACTAAAGCTCAAAGCACACATTGTACCTCACAAAATAATAGTAGGAGATTTGAACACCCCACTTTCATCAATGGACAGATCATGGAAACAGAAATTAAACAGAGACATAGAGAAACTAACAGAGCTTGTGAATTAAATGGATTTAACAGATATTTATAGAACATTCTTCCAAAAACAAAAGAATATACCTTCTTCTCTGTACTTCATGGTATCTTCCCCAAAACTGACCTATAAAAAACAGGCCTCAACAGATACACGCATATTGAAAAAAATCCCATGAATCCTATCAGATCACCACAGACTGAGGCTGGTCTTCAATAACAACAAAAACGACATAAAGCCCACATACACATGGAAGTTGAACAATGCTCTACTCAATGATAACTTGGACAAAGAAGGAATAAAGAAAGAAATTAAAGACTTTTTAGAATTTAATGACCAGGAAGGCACAACATACACAAACTTGTGTGACACAAGGAAAGTAGTGCTAAGAGGAAAACTATAGCTCTGAGTGCCTCTAAATAGAAACAGGAGAGAGCATATATTACCAGCTTGACAGCACATTTAAAAGCTCTAGAATAAAAAGAAGCAAATACACCCAAGAAGAAGAGAAGGCAGGAAATAAACTCAGGGCTGAAATAAACCAAGTAGAAACAAAAAGAACTATACAAAGAATCAACAAAATTAGGAGCTGGTTCTTTGAGGAAATCAACAAGATAAATAAATCCTTAGCCAGACTAACCAGAGGGCATAGAGAGTGTGTCCAAATTAACCAAATCAGAAATGAGAAGGAAGACATAACAACAGCTTCTGAGGAAATTAAGAAATCATCAGATCCTACTTCAAAAGCCTATATTAAAAAATGGATAATCTAGATGAAGTGGGAAGTTTTCTAGGCAAAACCAGGTAACAAAGTTAAAACAGAATCAGATAAATCATATAAACAATCCCATAACTCCTAAAGAAATAGAAGAAATTATTAAAAGTCTCCCAACCAATAAAAGCCCAAGACCAGTTGGGTTTAGTGCAGAATTCTATCAGACCTTCGTAGAAGACCTCATACTAATATGTCTAAACTATTCTACAAAATAGAAACAGAAGGAGCGCTACCATATTCCTTCTATGAGGCCACAATTATGCTTATACCTAAACCACACCCGACAAAGAATGAGAACTTCAGACCAATTTCTCTTATGAATATCACTGCAAAATTACTCAATAAGAGTCTTGCAAACCAAATCCAAGAACACTTCAAAACGATCATCCATCATGATCAAGTAGGCTTCATGCCAGGGATATAGGGATGGTTCAACATATGGAAATCCATCAATGTAATCCACTATGTAAACAAACTCAAAGAACAAAACCACATGATCATCTCATTAGAAACTGAGAAAGCATTTGACAAAATTCAACACCCCTTCATGATAAAAGTCTTGGTAAGATCAGGAATTCAAGGCCCATACCTAAACATAGTAAAAGCAATATACAGCAAACCAAACATCAAACTAAATAGAGAGAAACTTGAACTAATGCCACTAAAATCAGGGACTAGACAAGGCTACCCACTTTCTTCCTACTTACTCAATATAGTACTCGAAGACCTAGCCAGAGCAATCAGAAAACAAAAGGAGGTCAAAGGATTACAAATTGGAAAGGAAGAAGTCAAAATATCACTATCTGCAGATGATATGATGGTATACTTAAGGGACCCCAAAACTTTCACCAGAGAACTACTAAGCCTGATAAACAACTTCAGCAAAGGGGCTGGATATAACAAATCAGTATCCTTCCTCTACTCAAAGGATAAACAGGCTGGGAAAGAAATTTGGGAAACGACATCCTTCACAATAGTCACAAATAACATAAAATACCTGGGTCTGATTCTAACCAAGCAAGTGAAAGATCTGTATGATAAGAACTTCAAGTCTCTAAAGAATGAAATTGAAGATCTCAGAAGATGGAAAGACCTACCATGCTCATGGATTGACAGGATTAATATAGTAAAAATGGCCATTATGTGAGTGAGGGACTAGGAAGGGGAAGTGATTGGGATATAAAGTGAATAAATAAATAAATAAATAAATAAATAAATAAATAAATAAATAAAAAGTAAAATCAAGAATACAATATGAGTAAATATTTTTCATACCTGGGAAGGAGCAAATAAAAGCTATTTTTTTCTATTTTGAGCATATTTTGGATATTTTATGTATTTACCTTTCAAATATTATCCTCTTTCCCAGTTCTGCCGTCTTCCATCCTCCTTCCCCTGCTTCTATGAGAATGCTCCCCCTCCCACCTACCCACTCCCACCCTGGCATCCCCCCTACCCTGGAGAAATGAGCCTTCGCAGGACCATGGTTTCTCCTATTGATGTCAGACAATGCCATCCTCTACTACCTATGTGGCTGGGGCCATGGATCCTTCCATCTCTGTGGTACTATTTTGTAGAGCTCTGGGAGGTCTGGTTGGTTGATATCATTCTTTCTATGAGCTTGCAAACCCTTAGACCCCTTCAGTTCTTTCTCTAACCCCTCCAGTGTAGTCCCTGTGTTCAGTCCAATGGTCGGCTGCAAGCATACTAATCTGTATCAGTAAGGTTCTTTCAGAGCCTCTCAGGAGACATCTATATCAGGCTCCTGTCCATCAAGCACTTCTTGGCATCAGCAATAGTGACTGGGTTTGGTGGCTGCATATGGAATGGATCCCTAGGTGGGGCAGTCTCTGGATGGCATTTCCTTCAGTCTCTGCTCCATTCTTTGTCCCTGTATTTTCTCCTGTGAGTATTTTGTTGCCCCTTCTAAGGACTGAACCATCCACATTTTGATCTTCCTTCTTCTTGAGCTTCATAAGGTCTGTGAATTGTGCCTTGGGTATTCCAAGCTTTTGGGCTAATATCCACTTATCATTGAGTGTGTACCATGTGTGTTCTTTTGTGTCTGAGTTACCTCATTCAGGAAGATACTTTCTAGTTCCTTCTATTTGCCTAAGAATGTCATGGAGTTATTGTTTTTAATAGCTGAATAGTACTCCATTCTATAAATGTATCACATTTTCTGTATCCATTCCTCTGTTGAAGGACATCTGGGATCTTTCCAGCTTCTGCTTATCATAAATAAGGCAGCTATGAACATAATGGAGCATGTGTCCTTGTTATATGTTGGAGCATCTTTTGGGTATGTGCCCAGGATTGGTATAGCTGGGTCCTCAGGTAGGTAGCACTATGTCCCATTTTCTGAGGAACCACAAGACTGATTTCCAGAGTGGCTGTGCCAGCTTGCAATCTAAAAATAAATAAATAAATAAATAAATAAATAAATAAATAAATAAATAAATAAATAAAATTGTAAAGCTCCTGCCCAAGCCTGTCTGGCTACAGTTCCCACAGACTTTTTTTCTTCTGAAGATCCTTCTTATTTATATGACTTGTCCTTTATCTTTCAATGTCCTCAATATCCTTTATTTTTCTCTTTATTTAGTGCTTTGATTATTATGTGGTATGGAAAGTTTCTTTTCTGTCATTTGTGTTTAGTGTCCTTTATGTCTCTCCTACCTTAATAAGCATCTCTTGCTTTAGATTTGGGGATTTTTCTTCTGCGAATTTGTTGAAAACATTTTTTGTGTCTTTGACCTGGCTTTCTTCTCTTTCTTTTATATTGTTATTTGTAGATAATTTTTCTTTTGTAGATTCCCATATTCTTTCATGTTCCGTTTCTGGGTTGTTACTTTTTAATTTCATATTTTCTTTGTCTTGGTGGTCCATATCTTTTACCTGGTGTTTGTAACATGGTGTGCTCTTTTCCACATGATCCAGTCTGTCAGTGATACTATTCTCTGAGTTCTTCGCCTTCCTTGGTCTTTCATTTGGAGTTTTATTTCTTGTTGGCTTTCTTTAGAGCTTTTTTTTTTCTAAATTAAATTTCATTTTAACATCTTAAATTATTTTCATAATTTCACTCAACTCGGCTTTCATGGTCCTCATCAGGCAATTGTTCATATCTTCTCTGAGTTTTTTTTAATATATTTATAATTGCTGTTATGAAATCATTGTCTTCTGCACTGACTAAGTTGCTTTTTTCGAAGGTCAATATATGGAGAATGTCAAATTCTGAAGGAGACCTGTTCTCGTGGTTAGTTGTGCTGTTTCTACTTGGGGGTTGAGCCTACTCACCTGGAGTCATGTCTTTGGTAGGGCTCCTAGTTATCGAGTGGTTGTTTGGATCACTATTGGGATTATTCTAACCTATTATATTTTATCCCAGCTGATTGGTGTCAGCCTCAGGGTTGAAAGTTCTTGTCAGACTCCACACAAGATGCAGATACTTAGTGGGATTGTAGCCTGGGTAACTAGCAGGGATTTGAGGTAAGGGGAGGATCTGGCAACATGCCAGCTGTTATGGAAAGATTCATCTGGGTTTTGAATGCCCACTAAACATAGCTAGCCTTGCAACTCTTCATTTATCTCTCATCTTAGCCCATCTTCACTTCATTGAGAGAGGCGCTGCAGAGAACTGGCATGCTGGTTGGTTCTGGTCACACCCACTGAGTCTTGCGGATTCAGCAGTGGCCTGGGTGTTTGTGCTGGACCATGCCACTGCTGCTGATACTATTAAACTGGACTGCTGGTGTCCTAACAAACAGAGATTAGAATCATCCCCAAGGAACTACCTGTAAACAGGTCTACCTTCCCTTGTCCTATTTACCGTCTTTTTTCTGCTGCCTTTGGACAGTGGGCTACAAGGAGGGTCAATACATTTGAAAACACTTATTAAAGTAAGTTTTAAAAAATCTAAGCCTACAGATATTACTGAGCAATGATTGTTAATTACTGTTATTTTGATGGTGGTGGTAGTGGTTGTCTCTCTCTCTCTCTCTCTCTCTCTCTGTGTGTGTGTGTGTGTGTGTGTGTGTGTGTGTGTGTGTGTGTGTGTTTGTGTGTGTGTTTGCTGGTATGGAATTATTTATCTCTGGTGTGGAATTATTGTCATGGGTGTAGTCAACCTTCTTGGATTGGAGTTTTCCTTCTAGCATTTCCTGTAAGTGTAGATTTGTGGGATAGATATTGCTTAAATTTGGATTTGTCTTGGGATATCTTGTTTTCTCCATCTATGGTGATTAATTGAGAATTTTGGTGGGGCTAGTAGTCTGGGCTGGCGTCTGTGGTAAGTGACTGAGTTGACATCTTAACCCTGCCTCTCACTATGAGTGGTGAACCGGGAGACAGAGAGGCTGTGATAGAGAAGATAACAAAACACAAGAAGCAACAAGAAAGAGAAGTGTGTTTAGGCAAGGGTTTTTCTGCCATTTCTTCTCTAGAAACTAAATAGCAGTCCTGTATTTTACCTACCACCCAAAATAACTTGTCCTTGCTTTTCACTTATTTTATGTATATAAGATCTTCAAGCAACCTGGCTCTTCTCTCTCTCTCTCTCTCTCTCTCTCTCTCTCTCTCTCTCTCTCTCTCTCTCTCAGCCAGGCTTTCAGCATCCAGGCAAATACTAAGCTACTGAATCACATACCCTGGTCTTTATAAATATTTTTTTAAAGCTTGGAGATTTTTTGCAAAACAAATTTAATGGTTATAGTACAAGCACAAAAATAAACTACAATCAGAAGAATACTATTTCAAGTTTCCAAGTATGAGATGCCAGTGTGAGCATGGTTGGAAGAGAGACAAGGGGTATGTTTACATGCAACAGGATACACAAGGTTTGGTAATGGAGCAGATGAGTAACAGAGAGAGCAATAAGAACGGCCATGGAAGACTGAATACTTTGCCCTTAGCATTCAGTGAAAATATTATATGTAAAACACTGTAATTCAATTCAGTGAGGAAGGAATGAGATTGGTATTGATATCAAAAAAGTATTAACTTCTGGGGTACAGAAAATTTAAAAATAAGAACAGATAGGCAATTACTCATATGGATTTAGACACACAGAACATACCCCAGAGGGTAAAGAACAGTCTAGAATGCTGTGGTAGTAATTCAAAAATGTAAATACAGAATGCAAACAGGAACTAGTGTTAATTAATCTTCAGAGCCATGTCTTTTAGCTTAACCATGTTTGGAAGCACAAGGGAGAGGAATGGGTAAATGTGAGAGGATCAGCAACTAACTGAAAATAAATCAGGATGGGCACATCTTAAAATTCTGAAACCTAAACTCAGGACATTATCCTAACATCGTCAAAAATTAGTGACCTGAAGAAGCTGTTCTTTGAAGAGAAGTGATTTGAGGTAGAGAGATGTCAACTCAAGAATCTGATTATCTGGGTTCTAAATACTTTGATAGGAACTCTTATTATAATGCATAATATCAGCTACTTAAAAAATCATTCTGGATGTACTGTTGTACTCAGTATATTAAAAAGTCTTGGATTAGGTATGCAAAGCAGTACTTGAGTATTTGTTTACCGTGTTTAAGAACTGGGGAGAGGGGGGTAGAGAGAGAGGGGGAAGGGGAAGGGGACGGGGGAGAGAGAGACACTGTATAGTGGTAAATAAGAGAGAAGTAGAGATCTTGTATTTTGGTAATAGTTAAAGACAGCCATTGTCTTTTAAACAGAAAAGGTGAATCCTACTCTCTTCATGTCAGATATTTTCTCTGACCTCTAATTTGGGCATGCATCTAAAAACAGTATTTACTCAATATCTACTTATTCCTGTCTGTCATTTTCACCAAAGGCCTATAATGCTGGCACTCGGACCTGGAGAGGAGCCTGAGCAAAGGCACTGTGCATCCTTAGCTCCCATATTGATAAGTATTTATCCAGAAGCTTGAGCAAGCTAACAAATGCTTAACACCCACTAGGCTTTTTAATTTGTTTTAATTTTTTATTGATTCTTTGTTAATTTCCCATCATGTCCCTCAATCTCATTCATTTTCTCATCTGTCATCTCTGCCCTCTACCCTCTCATCTCCCCCCACAAAAGAACAGAAAAAGGAAAAAAGAAAAAGAAAAAGAAAAAGAAAAAGATCTTTGATGTGGAAGCGGTCGTGTGTCACAGTGTGTCACACCACATAGCCTTTTGTCCACACATCTTTACTTGCAAATGTTCATTGCAGTGAGGCATTGGCCTGGCTCGAGGCCTCTGACTTCCGCTATATGATCAATACTAAATCATCATTGGGACTCCTCTTGGATATCCTGTTGTTGCTCTATGTCATGGAGATTCTTCAGCTTTGGACTTGCAGGGCAATCCCCTTCGTAAGCTCCAGGAGTTCATAGACGGGGAAGATGTTGGAGTGAGACAACTCAAGTGCCTAGATCTAGGCCTGCGTGATTGCTGAGTTGGTCAGCTTGTCCACTCCCCAACACCCACACTGTCAGGGCAAGCTCTCCAGCACAGCCCATAGACAGCAAGGAACAAGACCAGCTTTCCCACTTTTATGCTCTCAGGACAGGCTCACCAGCACCCATGCCCCCAGGGCCAGTTCTACTGAGCTGTCCAGAAAAGGTGAAGTGCCTACTCTCCCAAATGTTGGATCCGGTGAGAGGAAAGACCAGGAGGCTTCAAGAAGTAGTGGGGACTGGCATCATCTTCCTTTCATTGTGCCACCACACAGCAGAAGTGTGTGACAGAGCAGCTCTCCCATGCTCATGCCAGAAGAGCCGGCTCTACTGTTCTACCCAAGTGTGGTGCAGGGCCTACTCTCCATAGAGCCCCAGCCAGAAAGGAGCAGAGTCAGCATTGCACAGCCTTTGGAAATCAAAGCTCAGACAGCAGCTCAGATCATGGGTGCCTGCAAGGCCTTTTAGTAGTAATATGAATCATAGACATCAACATAGACCTCTACTCCTACATGGCCACAGACCCAGTAATGGCCCTTGGCAGCAGCAAGGGTTGGAACTTCACCATAGCCTCAAGTGTTAGGGCAGACTATTTACATGAAGCTATCGGCTACAGGTAGCTACCCTCCACCCTCCCATCCATCTCCAGTTCTACCTCTCTTCATAGTGCTCAAACCATTCTCCTTCACTTTCTCTAGAAAGAATGCGGCTTATGACTAACTTCTATGGCTGACTTCAGGAACTTCAGTTGGAACAAGCTTCTAGAAGCATAGATAGTGGATCACTGTGCAGTGGATGTAAGTGCTAATAAACTTCCCCGGGTATAAGGGAGAAAGGAAGTTCTTCACAAGTTTGCCAAAATGCTGAGACATTGCAAGGATGGAGAGAAGCAAAATGGTATCAAAGCCCATTAGAATTTATCCAGCAGAGAATGATCCTGATGCTTACAGGAATAGACAGGAATGTCCATGAATTATTCAGACAGTAGCTTGGGTTTGTCATCACTTCTTCCCTTGTTTTGGAAATTAAGCAGTTCACCACATCCAGGATCGGTTGTCTTCAGGGCATGTCTCTGAAAGAAGGATCAGAATTTGATTCTTGTCCATCCTGTGCTGTCAGTCAGTTACGTTTACCTTGAAAAGAGTCTCTACACTTTCCTGGCTTCTGTGTCCTCAAGCATCTCATATAAGGCTGCCTTATCTCCCTGTCCTTTCATGTATCAAGCTTTATGTGTCTTCTAAGAATAGAAAGCAAAAATTAGTAGTTGAGCACCTTTTAAGGTAAATCTCTACTGGACTATTTGCTGAAAAACTTAGATACATTATTTACCATTGAGCACTGCTTTCTGGTTAAGACTATATTTTTCCTATAAGAATTAGTGTTAAAAATTATGTAAACTCCTGGGCTGGGTCTTCTACTCAGCCTTGTTCATTAGGTTGCCAGAAGAAAGACATATTCAGCCTTTATATTTACAATATACCTTAAGTAGCTGCCTATCCTCAATGCTATTAGAATCTATTTTTCTTTCAGTTACCCTGAGATATTACTTACTTTGTTTCATCTGAGCTGCTCTTAGCTCCTATTGGGCACACCCCAGGGTCACACTCTCCTCTCTCTTAACCCATAGCTGTTTCTCCTTCTCCTCTCCTGCATCTTCTTCTATTCCATGGTGGGTTCTTCCTCCTCCTTCCCTCCTTGTGGCCCTCTCCCCATGCCTGTGAAACCTCAACCCCACCTATGTCTCTTCTACCTAGATATTGACAGTTGGCATCTTTATTTGCCATTCACAATTAACTAGGGCAGGGTCATCCGAAATTAGCATTAGACTATAAGTAGCATTAGGCCAGCCCACTACAAATTAGGTACCATCAAAACAGGCTCAGTGGGTGCTTGTTTTTTTTTTGTTGTTGTTGGTTTTTTTTGTTTTTGTTTTTTTTTTTATTATTAACTTGAGTATTTCTTATATACATTTCAGTGTTATTCCCTTTCCCGATTTCGGGCAAACATCCCCCTCCCCCTCCCCTTCCTTATGGGTGTTCCCCTCCCAACCCCTCCCCCATTGCTGCCCTCTCCCCAAATGTCTAGTTCACTGGGGGTTCAGTCTTAGCAGGACCCAGGGCTTCCCCTTCCACTGGTGCTCTTACTAGGATATTCATTGCTACCTATGAAGTCAGAGTCCAGGGTCAGTCCATGTATAGTCTTTGGGTAGTGGCTTAGTCCCTGGAAGCTCTGGTTGGTTGGCGTTGCTGTACATATGGGGTCTCGAGCTCCTTCAAGCTCTTCCAGTTCTTTCTCTGATTCCTTCAACGGGGGTCCTGTTCTCAGTTCAGTGGTTTCCTGCTGGCATACGCCTCTGTATTTGCTGTATTCTGGCTGTGTCTCTCAGGAGCGATCTGCATTCACATTTTGATCATCCGTCTTGAGTTTCATTTGTTCTAGGCATCTAGGGTAATTCAAGCATTTGGGCTAATAGCCACTTATCAATGAGTACATACCATGTATGTCTTTCTGTGATTGGGTTAGCTCGCTCAGGATGATATTTTCAGTTCCAACCATTTGCCTCTGAATTTCATAAAGTCATTGTTTTTGATAGCTGAGTAATATTCCATTGTGTAGATGTACCACATTTTCTGTATCCATTCCTCTGTTGAAGGGCATCTGGGTTCTTTCCAGCTTCTGGCTATTATAAATAAGGCTGCTATGAACATAGTGGAGCACGTGTCTTTTTATATGTTGGGGCATCTTTTGGGTATATGCCCAGGAGAGGTATAGCTGGATCCTCAGGCAGTTCAATGTCCAATTTTCTGAGGAACCTCCAGACTGATTTCCAGAATGGTTGTACCAGTCTGCAATCCCACCAACAATGGAGGAGTGTTCCTCTTTCTCCACATCCTCGCCAGCATTTGCTGTCACCTGAGTTTTTTTGATCTTAGCCATTCTCACTGGTGTGAGGTGAAATCTCAGGGTTGTTTTTGATTTGCATTTCCCTTATGACTAACGATGTTGAACATTTCTTTAGGTGTTTCTCGGCCATTCGGCATTCCTCAGCTGTGAATTCTTTGTTTAGCTCTGAACCCCATTTTTTAATAGGGTTATTTGTCTCCCCGCGGTCTAACTTCTTGAGTTCTTTGTATATTTTGGATATAAGGCCTCTATCTGTTGTAGGATTGGTAAAGATCTTTTCCCAATCTGTTGGTTGCCATTTTGTCCTAACCACAGTGTCTTTTGCCTTACAGAAGCTTTGCAGTTTTATGAGATCCCATTTGTCGATTCTTGATCTTAGAGCATAAGCCATTGGTGTTTTGTTCAGGAAATTTTTTCCAGTGCCCATGTGTTCCAAATGCTTCCCTAGTTTTTCTTCTATTAGTTTGAGTGTATCTGGTTTGATGTGGAGGTCCTTTATCCACTTGGACTTAAGCTTTGTACAGGGTGATAAGCATGGATCGATCTGCATTCTTCTACATGTTGACCTCCAGTTGAACCAGCACCATTTGCTGAAAATGCTATCTTTTTTCCATTGGATGGTTTTGGCTCCTTTGTCAAAAATCAAGTGCCCATAGGTGTGTGGGTTCATTTCTGGGACTTCAATTCTGTTCCACTGGTCTATCTGTCTGTCTCTGTACCAATACCATGCAGTTTTTATCACTATTGCTCTGTAATACTGCTTGAGTTCTGGGATAGTGATTCCCCCTGAAGTCCTTTTATTGTTGAGGATAGTTTTAGCTATCCTGGGTTTTTTGGTATTCCAGATGAATTTGCAAATTGTTCTGTCTAACTCTTTGAAGAATTGGATTGGTATTTTGATGGGGATTGCATTGAATCTGTAGATCGCTTTTGGTAGAATGGCCATTTTTACTATATTAATCCTGCCAATCCATGAGCATGGGAGATCTTTCCATCTTCTGAGATCTTCTTCAATTTCTTTCTTCAGAGTCTTGAAGTTCTTATTGTACAGATCTTTCCCTTGCTTGGTTAAAGTCACACCGAGGTACTTTATATTATTTGGGTCTATTATGAAGGGTGTCATTTCCCTAATTTCTTTTTCCGCTTGTTTCTCTTTTGTGTAGAGGAAGGCTACTGATTTATTTGAGTTAATTTTATACCCAGCCACTTTGCTGAAGTTGTTTATCAGCTTTAGTAGTTCTCTGGTGGAACTTTTGGGATCATTAAATATACTATCATATCATCTGCAAATAGTGATATTTTGACTTCTTCTTTTCAGATCTGTATCCCTTGACCTCCTTTTTTTGTTGTCTGATTGCTCTGGCTAGAACTTCAAGAACTATATTGAATAAGTAGGGAGAGAGTGGGCAGCCTTGTCTAGTCCCTGATTTTAGTGGGATTGCTTCAAGTTTCTCTCCATTTAGTTTAATGTTAGCAACTGGTTTGCTGTATATGGCTTTTACTATGTTTAGGTATGGGCCTTGAATTCCTATTCTTTCCAGGACTTTTATCATGAAGGGGTGTTGAATTTTGTCAAATGCTTTCTCAGCATCTAATGAAATGATCATGTGGTTTTGTTCTTTCAGTTTGTTTATATAATGGATCATGTTGATGGTTTTCCGTATATTAAACCATCCCTGCATGCCTGGGATGAAGCCTACTTGATCATGGTGGATGATTGTTTTGATGTGCTCTTGGATTCGGTTTGCCAGAATTTTATTGAGTATTTTTGCATCGATATTCATAAGGGAAATTGGTCTGAAGTTCTCTTTCTTTGTTGGGTCTTTGTGTGGTTTAGGTATAAGAGTAATTATGGCTTCATAGAAGGAATTCGGTAGTGCTCCATCTGTTTCAGTTTTGTGGAATAGTTTGGATAATATTGGTACGAGGTCTTCTATGAAGGTCTGATAGAATTCTGCACTAAACCCGTCTGGACCTGGGCTCTTTTTGGTTGGGAGACCTTTAATGACTTCTTCTATTTCCTTAGGAGTTATGGGGTTGTTTAACTGGTTTATCTGTTCCTGATTTAACTTCGGTACCTGGTATCTGTCTAGGAAATTGTCCATTTCCTGCAGATTGTCAAGTTTTGTTGAATATAGGCTTTTATAGTAAGGTCTGATGATTTTTTGAATTTCCTCTGAATATGTAGTTATGTCTCCCTTTTCATTTCTGATTTTGTTAATTTGGACACACTCTCTGTGTCCTGTGGTTAGTCTGGCTAAGGGTTTATCTATCTTGTTGATTTTCTCAAAGAACCAACTTTTGGTTCTGTTGATTCTTTCTATGGTCCTTTTTGTTTCAACTTGGTTGATTTCAGCTCTGAGTTTGATTATTTCCTGCCTTCTACTCCTCCTGGGTGTATTTGCTTCTTTTTGTTCTAGAGCTTTTAGGTGTGCTGTCAAGCTGCTGACATATGCTCTTTCCTGTTTCTTTCTGCAGGCACTCAGCGCTATGAGTTTTCCTCTTAGCACAGCTTTCATTGTGTCCCATAAGTTTGGGTATGTTGTACCTTCATTTTCATTAAATTCTAAAAAGTTTTAATTTCTTTCTTTATTTCTTCCTTGACCAGGTTATCATTGAGTAGAGCATTGTTCAATTTCCACGTATATGTGGGCATTCTTCCCTTATTGTTATTGAAGACCAGCTTTAGGCCGTGGTGGTCCGATAGCACGCATGGGATTATTTCTATCTTTCTGTACCTGTTGAGGCCTGTTTTTTGACCAATTATATGGTCAATTTTGGAGAAAGTACCATGAGGAGCTGAGAAGAACGTATATCCTTTTGCTTTAGGATAGAATGTTCTATAAATATCTGTTAAGTCCATTTGGCTCATGACTTCTCTTAGTCTTTCTACGTCTCTGTTTAATTTCTGTTTCCATGATCTGTCCATTGATGAGAGTGGGGTGTTGAAATCTCCTACTATTATTGTGTGAGGTGTAATGTGTTTTTGAGCTTTAGTAAGGTTTCTTTTACGTATGTAGGTGCCCTTGTATTTGGGGCATAGATATTTAGGATTGAGAGTTCATCTTGGTGGATTTTTCCTTTGATGAATATGAAGTGTCCTTCCTTATCTTTTTTGATGACTTTTAGTTGAAAATTGATTTTATCTGATATTAGAATGGCTACTCCAGCTTGCTTCTTCTGACCATTTGCTTGGAAAGTTGTTTTGCAGCCTTTCACTCTGAGGTAGTGTCTGTCTTTGTCTCTGAGGTGTGTTTCCTGTAGGCAGCAGAATGCAGGGTCCTCGTTGCCTATCCAGTTTGTTAATCTATGTCTTTTTATTGGGGAGTTGAGGCCATTGATGTTGAGAGATATTAAGGAATAGTGATTATTGCTTCCGGTTGTATTCATATTTGGATGTGAGGTTATGTTTGTGTGCTTTTCTTCTCTTTGTTTTGTTGCCAAGACGATTAGTTTCTTGCTTCTTCTAGGGTATAGCTTGCCTCCTTATGTTGGGCTTTACCATTTATTATCCTTTGTAATGCTGGATTTGTAGAAAGATATTGTGTAAATTTGGTTTTGTCATGGAATATCTTGGTTTCTCCATCTATGTTGATTGAGATTTTTGCAGGATACAGTAACCTGGGCTGGCATTTGTGTTCTCTTAGGGTCTGTATGACATCAGTCCAGGATCTTCTGGCCTTCATAGTTTCTGGCGAAAAGTCTGGTGTGATTCTGATAGGTCTGCCTTTATATGTTACTTGGCCTTTTTCCCTTACTGCATTTAATATTCTTTTTTCTTTATTTTGTCGTTTAGTGTTTTGACTATTATGTGACGGAGGTGTTTCTTTTCTGGTCCAATCTATTTGGAGTTCTGTAGGCTTCTTGTATGCCTATGGGTATCTCTTTTTTTAGGTTAGGGAAGTTTTCTTCTATGATTTTGTTGAAGATATTTACTGGTCCTTTGAGCTGGGAGTCTTCACTCTCTTCTATACCTATTATCCTTAGGTTTGATCTTCTCATTGAGTCCTGGATTTCCTGTATGTTTTGGACCAGTAGCTTTTTCCGCTTTACATTATCTTTGACAGTTGAGTCAATGATTTCTATGGAATCTTCTGCTCCTGAGATTCTCTCTTCCATCTCTTGTATTCTGTTGGTGAAGCTTGTATCTACAGCTCCTTGTCTCTTCTTTTGGTTTTCTATATCCAGGGTTGTTTCCATGTGTTCTTTCTTGATTGCTTCTATTTCCATTTTTAATTCCTTCAACTGTTTGATTGTGTTTTCCTGGAATTCTTTCAAGGATTTTTGTGACTCCTCTCTATGGGCTTCTACTTGTTTATTTATGTTTTCCTGGAATTCTTTTAGGAATTTTTGTGATTCCTCTCTGTAGGCTTCTACTTGTTTATTAATGTTTTCCTGTGTTTCTCTAAGGGAGTTCTTCATGTCTTTCTTGAAGTCCTCCAACATCATGATCAAATATGATTTTGAAACTAGATCTTGCTTTTCTGGTGTGTTTGGATTCCGTGTTTGCTTTGGTGGGAGAATTGGGCTCCGATGATGCCATGTAGTCTTGGTTTCTGTTGCTTGGGTTCCTGCGCTTGCCTCTCGCCATCAGATTATCTCTAGTGTTGCTTTGTTCTGCTATTTCTGACAGTGGCTAGACTGTCCTATAAGCCTGTGTGTCAGGAGTGCTGTAGTCCTGTTTTACTGTTTTCTTTCAGCCAGTTATGGGGACAGAGTGTTCTGCTTTCGGGCGTGTAGTTTTTCCTCTCTACAGGTCTTCAGCTGTTCCTGTGGGCCTGTGTCTTGAGTTCACCAGGCAGGTCGTTTGTAGCAGAAAAGTTTGTCTTACCTGTGGTCCCCAGGCTCAAGTTTGCTCGCTGGGTGTTGCCTATGAGCTCTCCGGGCCTCAGCAACCAGGGAAGATCCTTTCCCGGAGGTTCCGTGGCACCAGGGTTCCAGATAGATTTTGTTGCTTTCCTCTGGGATCAGTACTGTGTGCAGCGTGCAGTCTCTTCTGGTTTCCCAGGCGTGTCTGCCTCTCTGAAGGTTTAGCTCTCCCTCCCACGGGATTTGGGTGCAGAGAACTGTTTATCTGGTCGGTCCCTTCAGGTGCGGTGTCTCAGACGCAGTGGACCTGCTGCTCCTGGGCCCTCCTCTACGGGTACCCAGAGGCCGTATACAGTTTCCTCCTGGGCCAGGGATGTGGGCAGGGGTGGGCAGCGTTGGTGGTCTCCTCCGCTCTGCTGCCTCAGGAGTGCCCGCCCGACCAGGCGGCGAGAACTCCCCTCCTGGGGGCCTGGGAGCAGAGAGCTGCTGAGGGCAGGGATCCGCCAGCCCGGGACTCTGGCCAAACACCAGAAGTGTCCGGACCCAGAGGAACTCCGCCTCTGTGTGTCCTGAGTTCACCAGTCAAGTCGTTTGTAGCAGAAAAGTTTGTCTTACCTGTGGTCCCCAGGCTCAAGTTTGCTCTCGGGGTGTTGCCTATGAGCTCTCCGCGGCCTCAGCCGGGTGCTTGTTTAATGAAGAGTGATGACGTAACAATAAAATACCTAGTGGTCAACCCTGAAGTCATATACATGCAAAAAATATTCTGCAGGCTGAATATATATTTCATATAAATAATAATTAAGGAAACAGGTGAACTTGAGAGAAAGCAAGGGAGCTACATGGCAAGCGTTGGAGGGAGAAAAGAGAAAAGGTAAAATATAATTATATTTGAATTTTGACTTTTTTAATTAAAAATTGAAGAGTGAAACTAAATAATGCAGGCGTAAAGCTCAGCTGAACAGCTTTTTCCACCTAAATTCCACAAACTTCAAAACTCTGGACCTTCAATTCCTGTACATGCCCCATCTACTGCATGTACAAAAGGTTGACTTTTTAAAAATTAAAATTAAATAGTAAAATACCTAACATAACATTTGAAACAACTATTTTAATTAATTCTTTTTTTGCTTTATGTGTGTGATTAGTGTGTGTGTGTGTGTGTGTGTGTGTGTGTGTGTGTGTGTGTGCAATGTCCAGTGGCAGGAAGAGTTTATCAAACTCCCTGGAGCTAGAGGCATAGGCAGTTGTGAGTTGTATGCTGATCTGGAATACAAACGTAAGTTCTCTGCAAGTGTTTTTAACCCTGAAGCTTCTCTCCTGCCCCTTAAGACTTCATTTATGCCAAACTTTATTTGTGTATATGTCAAAATGAACGGTAACCAAACAGTCTGTACTGTGCTTACTTTCTTGGAATACTGCAGTAAGTACAACACTGACTCTAAATATCACATTCAATGTACATGAATTCAGGTCAACACAACCTCAAATCCCCTAAGGACAAAATGCTGGGCTTACAGAATTGCTTTCTACACCTCCAGAAGGAATATCTAGTTTATCATAAGTCTTCATATTTTTAGGGACATCCTAGTCAACTAGAAAGACCAGAAGATGATTGTTTCAAATTGATCACCAGCCTAATTGGGACACAAGAAGGAGGCAGTAATGTGTGAAAGGGAAAGTAATAATTTTTTTTACAAAAGTCAAGACAGAAAGTGTGAGACAACTGTTTCCTGCTGTTATTTTGCTAGGTGAAGCTATTTAAAGCAGAAATTCAATTCAATGTTGCTAAGACGGAAAATGGAAGTCAAGTTGGCACCTGCTAGAAAGTTTCCAAAGTACAACGCTAAGCACATCGGAAGCCAGTTTGTTTTGTGGGGTTTGTTTGTTTGTTTGCGTGTTTGTTAAAGACATAAAATGTCAGAAACAATTCACATAAAGTACACTAGGCTGGGCAAAGCTTTTGTATGAAGTTTAATAGTGAAAATGGACTCTCTCCATTTTTCCTCCCATACATACCAAGTTATTCGATAAGAAACTTTCCAAAATTCCATGAAAAAAATATTCTATGAAAGAAAAAAAAGTATTGGTTACTCTCTTCTCTCCCCAAATGGCCTTTGGTGTTTGAGGTAAATGCATAGTGCTACCAATATTCTCTTGGGTCTCTTCAGGTAACCACCACACACACTGTAAAGGACAAGTAGGCAGTCTTACTTCACAATGTGTGTTGTGGGAAAGAGTTTGCAGAGAGGGGTTACCAGGATATCCACAAGCTGTAAGCCTTGCCACTTTGAGTACTCATTTATTCCAATTCAATGAGTTTGTTATTTTCCTCTTCCAGGTTTTCCATATTTTGGCGTGAGTCAAATTTTTCCTTCCAATATGTAAGTGATGGCCACAGTTTTAAATTGGTACACTGCTGTCTTATTGTTCCATTCACTAGTGCAAAATAATCTGTTGACTAAATGTCTCTTCTTGGCTGCCAAAGATATATACTGGTCCTTGGAATGATCCTAGTATTGTTAAATTTCACAAACCAAATAATTAATAGAATTCATCCCAATTCATAGTAGTAGACCCAAAGGAAAAATATAAGGACTTTAAACATTGTCATTGTAAAGATAGAGTCTTTGCAAATGTTACCAAATTAAGAAGAGTGAGTTAGAATGAGTCCTTATACAATTACTAAAACCCTTGTGACAGAAGAGGAAGAAACATACAACAAAGGCAGAGACAGACTGAAGATCTATAAATAAACAAACATCGAGGATAACTTGCAACTTTAGCCAAAGAGCTAGGGAAGACACAGAGAATGGTATTTCCTTGTATTAGCCTAGCATGTCATAAAATACTATAAATTCAGAGGCATGAAGAACAAAAAATACAGAAAATATATGTTCTTAAAATTCTGGAGCCAAAAAATCTGAGCTCACAAGGTAACAATAGATTCAGTTTCTGCTAGGTCTCTCTTCCTGGCTTGGAGATGTCCATCTTCATTGTGATCCTATTATGATACCTTCTTGGAAGAAAGGAGGGAGAAAATAAGGATAGAGAAAGGGAGAAGGAAATGGAAAGATGGTGAGACAGAGACACAGAGAGACAGAGAGTTTTCTCTTTTGAGAAAGCCATCTGTCCTGTGGAATTATGCTTCCATTCTCAGGACTTCATTTAAATCCAATGACATACTTGGGCCCTCTGTCTAAAAACAGTCACACTGGAGAATGATGCTTAGATACTGATATTGTAAAGAACAGGCTGGAGTCCCTGGTATTTCCTTATCCCCCTACTCCCAGAAAAAAAAATAACTCTGATTCTTGGTATGCCTACTGTTGAAAACTGAGACAGTAAATCTGAGCTAGGATATGCCAATGAGTTTTCAGGACTTACAACAGCTCTAGCAAGTAAATATCAAAAGGTGGAATAGTACTAAAACCCTTTAACAGAAATACCGCCAGTTTAAACTGAAGAGGGTGGAGCCTAGACAGAAAGAAGAAAGGCTATTGGACTTCTAGGGTTCAATCTATACTTAACATAACAACAAAGATGCTTAGCAGAAGATACTTTGTATTTATAAAGAAAAGGGGTGGCTCATAAGATGGCTGGGCCAAGGTTAGTGGACTCTGTCGGAGTGGTGTTTTTGTGCACTGTATGAACATTATCTTTATATTATTCAAATGCTGATTTATATACAGGGTGGGACTTCTGATTCCAATTGGAGAGTAGGAGAGAGAGAGAGAGAGAGAGAGAGAGAGAGAGAGGAAAAAGGAAGGAGAGGAAGGGGGTAGGAGAGGGGAGGAGGAGGAAAAGGAGGAAAAGGAGGTGGAAGAGGAGGAGGGTTGTGATGAACAATTTACCACGATGTTTACCATGAGAATAGGTCTGAGGTTTGTTAATAAAACATGTCCTGTGTTAAATATCTGGGAGCTAGAACCAGCTACAGAAAACATAGAAATACTCTACTTATTTGCAACCAAAAGGGGCTTAGCAAGCCCCCTGAAAATTCTACTACACACAGGGTTCCTGCTGTACCCACAAGCCATAACACAGGCAGAGCAGGGGAATAGCAAGGCCACAGGACAGGCACTGCAAATAACCACAGGAGCAATGTTTAACAGAATCTCTCGGTTCCTCCAGAAAACTTATATTTGAACTTCTAAACTCCAATGACTGTTAAGCAAATTCCTGTTATTTCAAGCCACCCATTTTGTACAACTTTATTATGACAGCTCTCGATAATGAATTCTTTGCCCTTCAGCTCAGCAAAAGATGGGAATTAGATTTCTAGAGTATTAAGATAAAAAGCATGGTATCAAATTTTCTAATTATGACAGCCTCACAGGCCTATCCCAGGTGTCTATTAGAATTCAGTTTGCATAGTTACATTGGAACACCATGCCCCTAATTGGCAAATATCCTCATACTCTTTGGAATGAATTCTTGAAGGGAAATCAGAACTTCTGACGAAATCACTTCATATCCACGGAATAGTATTGTGAGGATAATTTAGCGTACTTGGTTGATGAAGGATACACTATCAGGCAAAGAAAGCTCTCCAGACACGTCTCCTTCTTTGAAATAAATGTGTTAATGTATCGAAGATCAGAGCACTAGATTGTATTTGGTATACACTTATCTTGTCCAACCTACATCCTCTTTTCTTCAAATGATCATCTCCACTAGCAGCAGGACATAAGGCTGAGCCTTTCTTGCTATCACATCATGTCAACTTTTGACCACACTGAATGGTTTGGACCTTCAGCCTATGAATTGAAAAAATGCATATTCAGTCATCCTCTCTCTCTCTCTCTCTCTCTCTCTCTCTCTCTCTCTCTCTCTCTCTCTCTCTCTCTCACACACACACACACACACACACACACACACACACACTCCTTCTTCTCAAAGACATATTAGCTAAGAAGCATTTGGATGTCTTCAGATGTGGTTTTTCTCATAACCTTAAAAGCTTGATCTATGCATAATGATGATGAGAAAGAGTCTTGTCTGTGGCAAAGAACAATTAGACCTGTGAAAATGGATGGAGAAGTGCCTTGGCTTATCTTGGCACTTCTCCTTCCAGGTCTGGTTGTAACTTCACTTTAAATAATGCTAGGAATGAAAAACTCAATAAACCAAGTAAAAATCTCAATAAAAAAACCTCACCAACAAATACCTACATAACATTTCATCCAAACAATAACAAATACACATTCTTTTCCATAGGCAATGATATTTTCTTCAAAGTACACCCCCATGTATTAAGAAACAATACAATATTCAATAAATTTATGAACACTGAAATAACATTCTGAATTTTATATGACCAAAATGGAATAAAGCTGGTTGTCAACAACAATAGAAACTACAGAAAATACACAGCCTCATGAAAACTAAATAACACGGATAAGTGGTCCAAGAATGAAGAATTGTAATTCCTATAATTAAGTAAAAATGAAAACACATTCTACCAAGGTCTATGGAACACATGCACATGAAGGCAGTCCTTTCTCTCTTTCTTTCTTTCTTTCTTTCTTTCTTTCTTTAGAAAAAAGACATATCAACCATTCTTGTGAATTTGGTAGAAATGTACATTTATTCTAATCAGTTTCCTACTCCCTTAGCAGATGTTATAGCTTCTTAACATGATTCAGTGATGTTGGAATGATTTAAAAAAGGAATTAATACTTAAATGAAACATCACTATCAATGGTCTTCTGCTGGTTACAATGAAACCTTTACTATACTGGCCAATACTAGGACCACAAAACCAGATAAGGAGGTTGCCAGGACAGTAACTTCCAAAAAAAAAAGGTACCACTTTCCTGCAAAGGCCTATGTTTTAGTCAGCGTTCTCTAGAATCACAGATCTTATGAAATGTGTGTGTGTGTGTGTGTGTGTGTGTGTGTGTGTGTGTGTGTGTGTGTATGGAATATATTGGAACAACTTTTAAGCTGCAGTCAACTAATGAGTAGCTGTGGTGAATGGAAGCCCAAGACTCTAGTAGTTGCTCAGTCCCATAAGACTGGGTGTCTTAGCTAATCTTCTGTGAAAGATACATCCTGAAGAAATATGTTCTAATGCCAGTGAAGAAATGGATGTGCTAGCAAGGCAAGGGCATCGGTTGTAGAGCCAAACTGTCCTTTCTTCCATGTTTTTATCTAGCAGAAGGTCCATGGCCCATATTAAAGGTGTATCCTCCTGCCTCAAGGTCCAGGCCAAAGGTGTGTTGTCTTTCCACCTCAAAGGGCCGGACTAGACATAAATTCACCCACTTCAAACCAAGTAGTAAATTTCTCACAGATGTGCCTTCCGTTCCTGGATTGTAGCTCATTCCAGAGATAGTTGAGTTGACAACTGAATAGCCATCACAGCCTGAGAGATCGATTTCAGACAGGAAGGCAATGAGCACCAGGGGATTTCTGCCACCTGGACTTCATCAAGGTAAGGAACTTTAGGAGGAATGAGGACATTTTCTTCCTGTGTTAAGAGCCTTCCTTTGTGACCCTCCTCAATTTGGGGAGACAACATTGGCCTTCTAAAGAAATTAACACACTTTATGGGTGAGAAAACATTGACTAAGAAGCTCTAACAGTTGAACAAGACATCTAAGTTCCTACATGTCTATCGAACTGAACTGGGGAAGGGTTTCTTTTCTCTTTAAGCACAAATTTAAAAAAACAATCCTTTAATCCATAGGCATTAAGATTACTTTCACTGTAACAAGCCAGGGTACTCTCATATTGAATCTAGTATGCATCAAGGTCATATGATGATGAGGTCAGCAGGACTGTAAGTTAGAACCCAAGAGTTGGGGTCTGCTATATAGCATTAGAACTTGAAAGGTTGAATGGAAATTCAAAACTTCTACATTTGTAATTCTGAAGTAAAGACAAAATGGAACGTCATGCTTTATCATGAGTCTTAGTTACTCGCCTATTGCTGTGCTAAAGTATCCAACAAAAGCAACCTAGTGTGGAAATGGCTTTGACTCCCAGTTCCAAAGTAATGTTCATCATCATAGCAGGGCATCTGGGTGGTGGGAGCTTGAAGGAGATAATCATGCTGCATCCTCGCTCAGAGGAAGCAGGAAATAGTGAGTGCTGGTGCTCATATGGCTTTCTCTTTTATTCAGACCAAGACCCTCCCTACCCCATGGGAATGCTACCACTTACTTTAAGGATGGAAGTTCTCACTACAATTAGACTAATCAAGATAATCCCAACAGCCAAGGGCAGAGGCTAAGCCCATCTAAGTACTCATGGGCATGCCTAAAAGTCTGTATCCCAGGTATTTCCAGGTGCTGACATGTTGACAATATTAATCACCACATAAACAGTTTCTATTTTTAACAAATCTATCAATCAATTTCCCGTGTCTAGCTCTAAAATCCACACAAAGCACATGTTTCTGTTTGAAATTTGAGCCCCGGATGGGGTCAGTTCCATGGGGCATGAAACCTGTCGTCCTTGTTTTGTTTTTGTCAGGAGGGCAATGTTTACTTTCTGCTTTGCTTTTCCTTAAAAAAAGGAAAATAAATTCTCCACAAGAATCTTTTCAAGATTTCCATGTAAGAAGTCTGCTGGAAGCATCATGAAGTCTGTTTTACAAGAGACATACTGTCAAGAGAAGGGAGGAAACACACAGGAGTGGATCTGTTTCAACAATGCCAGCTACAGACAAAACTTAAAATATCACATAATTCTATAAATGTTTAATGTGGAGCCTTTCAATCAAAAAGCTTATAATGAAGCAAATGACCTTCACATCCAATTTAGATTGCCTGCCATATGCAATTAACCGGATCATGTGACATGTTTGTGCACTATCTTATGACAAAGGCATTCATTTTTTTCAGTTCCTTTGTCAGGATAAGGAGAAGGAACTAAAGGAGATGCTGACATATTGCCAATTTGAATCAAAAACTGCCATTCAGAAAACCAAACTAAACAGTCCATTTAAACAATGTTTCAGAGTTACTTAGGATTAACTTGTATAATTGACATTATGCAGTCACTTTATAAAATTAAAGAAAAAAATGAAACTGTGGAAACTTTGAAATGTTTGGTATAAAATATAAATAGCAGATAGTAAAATAAAACTTTATCTAGCCTTTTGAATTATTTCCCAATGTACCATGTAAATATTTTCTCCCAATTAAATTTAATCTACAGCATAAATCTGGCTGAAGTTGAATAGAAGGAGGCTAGACAATCTCACATTGTTAAATAGGGGAAAAGAAAATAACAATGAGATACAAATGGAGCTGAACAATGCATCATTTGTAATGCATGATAAAGTTTGAAATTTAACGAATGTCCAAAGAGCTATATATTGGAAGGTCAGCAACTAAATTTTTGCCAAAATGCATTGCTAAACTCCTAAAACTTCATGAAGAATAAATGGAATTTCCATTTTTCCCTTACTGGGTGGCCTAAACTCTGGATAATTATTTGGTTGTGTGAAATCAGAAGACATCTGAAAAAGTAATTGTCCTTTGCATTTAATTTGGATTTCAACAATCTTGGCATGTGTGTTCATCAGCCACAAGCAAATGTCATGCTCCATCATGTGCTCATGATATGTCTTCATCTATTTTAGGAAGTTTGTAAATGTAGCCTCATTTTTATTAAATTCATTGAAAAGTAATGGTGAGTCTCTTTGTGCATGCAGTCTTGTTGTGCACTGTGAAGTACATAGAATAGAGTTCATTCTGCATTCACCATGAGTAAATAACAATTGAGGTTTTATGTTATTTTCTAATAGAAAATTTTAATCTTGCACTCTTTTATCATATAAATTATACAAGTGCCATTTCCTCAGAGTGGAAACCACGAGGCAAGTTCGGGAGTCTGAACTGTCAGGTGGTCTACTGCAATGAGATTTCCACTGGGGATGAAGCAGGCATTTGCCCTCTTCTTTCACTCCCATCCCTTGAGGTCTCAGATCATGATTCTTTTTTATTTCCTTTAGCCTATTACAGAGTAAGTCATATTCCAATAACTTGCATGAAGGATATTTTGACTGATGCAGTCAGTATCCATCAAAGACATACTTGTTAAACTTAAGCAGCTTTGATCCATAAAATAGATTTAGAACTTGCCCTTGAAAATAATTTCTAACTGAATTACACTTGAACATTCAAGAGATTAGTATCATTATTAGTTCCAACTATTTTGAGAAAGAATTTTGATTCTAAGCATTAAGAAAAGATTTATTCAATTCAGGGTCTCTAATTTATGTTCATTTGCCTGGTATTTTCTCAGAGTCAATTCTAAACCAACATGTATGAACCTCAGAAGTAGGATATAAACTACAAAGAACACAGGTGCCAACACCCACTTATGCATGCAGGGACACACCCACACACATGTGTTGGGTCACAGATAATCATATTTTGTATACTGGCCATTGCTCTTATCAAGGAAGGAGCAAATAAATTTGAAATCATCAGCTACTACAATTTCAAAGTTGCTTCTCTCATAAAATCACTAATAACTGAGAAAAGATTGTGCATTAGGTATCTGAATATGGTGGTGATAAATTCAGGATCCCTTTTCCAGTCATTTTCCATCCCTATTTGCATTATTTCTACAACTCTTTCTTTCAAATGTGTGCTGAAGTTCTGACTTGGCCATATGCCATAGGAGGCGATCAATCCAACACCAAATAAGATGCAAAAGTCTCCAATTATTATGAAAGTTACAGCCTGGAGGGGCATGGGTAATAAAGCATAAATAGAATCATTACTGGGACTGTGTAGAAGGTAACGTGCAAAGATGTGCTGAGGAGTGAAGGAGTGAGAGTGACTAACCTAGACAGGATCAGAAAAGCTCTCAGATCAAAGGATGCTGAGCTGAGATTGAGTTCCATGACAAATGGCGGGCACAAGTGGCTCCACAGTGCTCTAGACACGGAGAACAGGAAGACCTATTCTAAAATGGAAAACTTTTCACATTCAAGGAACTTATAATGGGAGACGTGATGATCAGAACCCAAAAGCAAAGATAGATAGATTTGGTAGGGTCTTAAGATTAGAACAAGCTCAATTTTTATTCCTATTTACTCTAGGTTAGCTTTAAATGTCACAGACTAGAGTCATATGAGAAGGAAAGCCTTAACTGAGAAACTACCAGAACTGTAGTTGTTGATCTGTAGGCATGGCTGTGAGATAGTATCTTGATTGTTAATTAAAGTATGAGGGTCCAGCCCACTGTGAGTAGCGCCATTCCTTGGGCAGATTTTTCTGGGCAATGTAAGAAAGCTCCCTAAGCAGAAGCCAGTAAGAAAGCCAGAAAGAAGTGTTTCTCCATGGTTCCTGCTTCAAGTGGCTGCCCAGATACCTACTCTGATTTCCCTCAATGATAGACTGCACCTTTCTTCCTCTGTTTCTTTTGGCATTGATATTGGTCACAGCAATGTACAGAAAACTAGAACTTAAGTATAATGTGAAGCCAGTAAGAATTTAACTAAGGGAATCATGTAATGTGATTTATGCCTTAAATTTTCCTTCTGGCTTCTGGGATGTTGCAGTACCTTTTATGGGGAGATGTATACTACAGAGTGTTGAAAGTACAAGGGCACCAGACCTCCTCTAAGTTAACTATGTGAAATACCTCACTTAATATGTATGTGTCATAGTTAAATTAACTGTGTGAGTCCCCTCATTCAAGTGTCTCTATGTGACAAGCACAACTCACCACAGTCTACTTTTCAGACAGAAAGAAATGTTTTAAGTAAGACTTGCAGGCACTCAACTTGTGTCATTTTGTAAAATGAAGTATAAATAATGCAAGGAAATGGACCTACTGGCTAGTCTATAACTGGACTTGCTTAAGTCAGGCTATGGCCAACATCTATAAAATACTCAGGATCTCAATATGTGGAAAGGAGGACGATAACCAACCCGAGTTCAGAGCAGTCGGCGATCACACTGACAAATAATAGCCACTCTATCTTCCCTGAATATAAATGTGAAACATAATGGGCTGTTGCCTAGCAAAATGCTTTGTCATGCACAATACTTCTGATATTTTCTTTGTTAGAACATACAGTGATTGATATTTCTAATGAGTATTGTTTAAATGGCACATTTTTATGGGCTTTAGTTCTGTAAACGATCTTTCTAATGGTCATGAATTCTTGACAAGCTGAAACAGCAAAGGAAAAATAAATCTCCAAGGTGAAATAAGTCTCTTGAGGTAAGGCTTAGGAGGAAAAAAAATAGCAGCCACAAAACATCAGGCACTTTTATAGCTGTCTCACATCTCTCCTATAGACACCAAGCAGTGAAGGGTAGCAGCCCGCGTAGCAATGAAAAAAAAAAAAAAGGCAAAGCTTGTGTGTGTTAGAATCTTGCTCATTATTACAAAACCAACTAGCAAATATTAACACTGTTGTTATAGTCACAGTTATGCCTTGTGCAGACTTTCACTGTTTTCTACTGCACCAAAGAGGTCATAGCCGTCAGTAAGAAATCTCAGGATGTATTCAGAGGGATTGGTGCCGATAACTTGCTGAAGAAGCTTGTACAAATGTGAAGAATACAAGCATGTATTCTTCATACTGAACTGCCATTTCCATCATAACTTAACTACCAAGATTCCAAACTCGAGTACTGAGGATATAATGCATGAAGGCCTGCCATTTGTAGCTATATTATCACTTCCACAGAGATACTAAGGCAGCTTTGGGAACTGCGGCCCCTCACTGGATTTCCTCCTCTAGAACATGCCCCTTCACTAAGTGCTCTTTGTCTTCCAACTCTCCTATGGACATCTCCTTCCATGGCAGTGAGTATACTTCCAGCAAACTCATTGATATTTAACTTTGTCAAACCTTGGGCAATAGTGATAGTGTTATAGATTTGATAGAATCTAGATCCACATGGTAAATGTGCCTCTGGTCATTCCTGTGGAAAATTCTCCTGACTTCATTAATTGAGGTAGAAAGACTTCCCACACTGTGTACAGTATACCCTTGTTGGGATACTCGACGATGTAAGTAGAAAAAGGGAGCCGAGCAAGAACATAAACTCATTCCGCTCTGATTCCTCATTGTGGATAGGATGTGAGCTGCTGCCATGTTTGACTTTCCTGCCTATGATTGTTGAATTCAGAATTCAAATAAATCTTTTCTCTCTTAAAAACAAACAACAGCAACAAAAATAATTCCATGAAGGAAGCAGCATGTATATGGTCCCTAAGGCCCCAAGTCAACTTCTTTATAGTCAGCAACACTTTCACAATTCTTTTGTTTTCACGATTTATTTATTTATTTTCTTACTTAATGTCCCGACTGCAGTTTTCCCTCCCTTGTCTTTTCTCCCTATCTCCTATCCCCCATCTGCTTCTCCACCTTTTCTCTTCAGAAAAGAGGTCTCCCATGAATATCAACCAACTTTGTCAGATCAATTTGCAGTTAAGACTAGATGCTTCTTCCCCTTTAGAGGTTATAAGAAGCATCCGTGGAGAAGAAAATGGTCTCAAAGAAAGGTAAGAGAGTCATAAACAGCCTCTGCTCACATTTTTAGGAGTCCCACATAAAGGCCAAGGTACACAACTATTACATATGTGCAGAGGGCCTGGGTTAATCTCATTCAGGCTCCCTAGCTGGCAGTTCACTCTCTCTGAGCCCCTATGAGTCAAGATTAGTTGATTCTATAGTTTTTCTTGTGGTATCCTTGACCCCTCTACCTTCTACAGCCCTTCCTCCCCCTATTCCACAGGATTCTGTGAGAGGGAAAATATGGAAAATATATAAAGAACTGAAGAAACTAAAAATCAACAAACCTAATAACCCAACTTAAAAATATTGTACAGATCTAAACGGAGGCTCTTGACAGAGGAACCTCTAATGACAGAGAAGCACTTAAGGATATGTCCGACAGCCTTAGTCATCAGGAAAATGCAAGTCAAATTGAATGACCCTGAGATTTCATCCTACACCTGTCAAAATGGATAAGATAAAAAAATGCACGCTCATACTGATGAGAATGTGAAATAAGGAGAACACTCTTTAATTGTTGGTAGGAATGCAAACTTGCACAGCCACTTTGGAAATCAATATGGCAGTTTCTCAGAAAAATGAGAATAGATCTACCTCAAGACCCAGCTATACTACTCCTTGACATATATCCAAAGGATGCACCACTATTCTATGAGTACTTTTGTTCAACTATGTTCATAGCAGCTTTATGCATAATAGATGGAAACTGGAAAAACCTAGATGTCCCTCAACAAAAACAAAACAAACAAACAAAAAAAACAGATAATGAACATGTGGCACATTTACACAATGGAGTATTATTCAGTTATTAAAAGCAATGATATCATAAAATTTGCAGGCACATGGATGGAACTACAAAAGAGCGTCTGGAGTGATATAGTCCAGATCCAGAAAGAAAACAAGTTATGTACTCACTTATGAGTGAATATTAGCCGTAAAGTAAAGAAAGAATAAGAATACTACAATCAACAGATCTAAAGAAGCTAAGTTACAAGGGAAATTCAAAGGGTGCGCCTTGAATCTAAATGAGAAGGGGAAATAGATAGACATTGTGGTTGATAGAGGGAGGGGACTGGGCAGTGAAGTAAAAGTTTCTGGATATGTCATGGGATGCAGACTCATGCAGCGTTTTGTTGAAACAAGACCCATATGAGGACACAGATGTTTGGAGAGAGTATTAAATAGGACTCAATGGACAATGACAGTGCACTTACATAGCTAGTTTGTCTCAAGTCTTCATCTTCACTAATCTTCATTTTGAGAGAATCACAACAGAGAGCTTTTCCTGGTATCCAGGCTGATTCTGGTTACTCCTGCTAACTCATGCTGATTCGGTGGAAAACTGATGGTTTCTGCCGGATCATGCCATTGCTGCTGAATTGCATTTGGTATTCTGACACTACTGAGCTGTACTGCTGGTATCCTGACAGACAGAGATTGGAATCATCCCAAAGAACTACATCTAAACAAGTCTGCATCCCCTTGGCTTTTTTACCATCTTTTCTCCCCTACCTTTGGACAATGAACAAGAATGGGGGTCAAAGCACTTGAGAACCCTTTTTAAAAATAGGTTTTAAAAAATCTAAGCCTGCAGGGCAAGGGTAGAGATGGAAACAGAAAGGATCACCTGGAGGAGCACAGAGGAAGAGAGTACTGAGACAACTGGATTGGAAGAGGTGTATTTCTGGGAGGAGCTAGAAACCTAGGGCAAAAGAAACTCCCAGATATCTATGAGCGTGACCCTAGCTAAGACTCCTAGAAATAGAGGATATGGAGCTTCAACTGGCCATCTCCTGTAACCCAGAAAGACTTCCAATGAAGGACTTGGGACACCAACCGACCCACAAAAACTTTGATCTACAATTTGTCCTGCCTACACAATATAGAGAGGTAATATGGAAGATAAATTGAGGGAGTGCCCAACTAGCCCAGCTTGAGACCCATGCCATGAGAGGTTGCCCAGCCCTGACACTGTTAATTATATTCTATTACACTTGCAGATAGGAGCCTAGCATAACCATTATCAAAGAGGCTTTACCCAGCATCTGATAGAAACATATGCAGAGACCCACCACCAAGCATTAGGTGGGGTTGTTTTCATGATTTTTTAATACTAGCTTTGGATCTTAAATGAATTCACATTAGAGTAGAAATGGCACGTAACAAGTAGATACATTAAACGATAGATATTTTGGGGTCTGTCTTAGGTCCTGAAATCAACCTTCAGAAGAGCTTCTCCATCAACCTAAGGAAGGCCTGGTTCAATTGCTTCACATTTTTTTATGTCTTGCACCTCTGTTCCAGCTCATCTTCCAAAGCATTCTTTGACCTTTCTCATTTCCTTACTACTATATGTCTGACCTACAATTCTCTTGTTTCTGATCTTTCTCTAAATCACCTTAACGGCACATCTTGCTCAAAGCCAGCTCAGTAGTGTTTTATTTCTAATAATATTTTTTACTAGCTTTAAGTATAAGATGTTAAGAGTTTTGTATGTTACTGAAAAGCCTGCAATCACTCTAATTCTTCAGGAAATGTCAAAGTCACCAGTGAAGTAATGAATGCAACATAAACCATTTAAAATTCAAAAACAAATAAAATAGAATATATTTTAAAGATTAAAATGAAGTGTGCACTACTAGACCTGGTCTCTTTTTCAAGTTTTTTGAGTTTTCTAATTATAGTGTTCACTTACTAATATAGGCATTCAATTATATTTAAATGAGCAATGGTTATTAAGCATCTAGTCTGTGTCTAAACACGTTAGGTTCCAATGAAGTAAACAAAAAAGATAAGATTTGGACTTTTATGCAAATAAAATCAAGGGAATTTAATGATTCTTATAATTTAGCATACATAATTTAATAATACTATGCTATTAAGCTGTATATTTTAGCAGCCTATCACTTTAACCGATTGGTCATCTCTTCTACACATGTACATTTTATTACTAAGTCTCCCAAGTAAAGTAAATTTCCTTAGAATTTGAAAGCATATAATGTCAATGATCAAACACATAGCCACTTGCTACAATATCCAAAAGATATTTAAAAAGCAAAGATATGATCTTATGTCTTAATGTTAAAACTAATTTTATAGTTCTTCATACAGAAAAGACAGAATGTACTGCACAGGACAGATCTTTATCAATGAACACATTGTTATATAAACACTGCATTATATTTTATGTCATTCTATGCTATCTATTTTAATTAAAATATATAACAGTCAATTTTTCATTTAAATGTTACAGCTTATGGTCTTAACAAGCAGAAATGAAATATAGTTTATACTAATGGAGTTTCTGAGCAGCAGAAAATTAAATGCTATCATTTTATCAAACACATCTCAAAAAATGGAAAATTAAAGTGAGATTCATAGCATGTGCCAACTCAGAGTCTGTAGCTTCTAATAACCGTGACTTGCATAATTGTTAATACATTATAGGTGCTCAAAAATATTTGATGTGGAAATAAATGGTGATATAAGTACCTGGATGAGAAAGTAGTTCATGATGTGGAAACACTGAACTGTGGGTTGCTGACCTAGTTTGCAGTTCCTCAATTATCACTGTTTACTTTCATCAACTTGAGGGTCTTCTCACATAAACAATGCCTCTGATTATCCAGCATTTAGTGCTTGAATAACAATACAAAGCTAGTAATGCAAGTAATGAGTCTGCTGTGACACATACTGGCCTTCTCCTAACAATGAACACAGGTAAATATCTATTTCATGTATGTCTTCCAGTAGGAAGATGGTAATTGCAGTAGTGCACAGAATCAACTCACAGGAATCACACATAGAGCATATCCTAAATTATGAGGCACCAAGCTTAATATCTGTTGAGAACAATGATAATATAGACAGAATAGGATCATAAAGCTATCACTTTATACACTCAAATAATACGTGAGTCACTCCACGTGCACTCTTTGGTTGGTGTGTCAGGGGCCATAATGAGACAAGCTAATAACTAGCAGGTGATCCTCAGATGGCCAACCTCAGATTATTATATAATCTGCGACTGGTTCACCCTTATTAAGCAAGGCTGTAAGGGATTCATTTTAGGAAAGATTCCTGCTATTAAAATGCTTTTCCTGTTGTTGTTATTATTAAACATATATAACAATCATTAAGTAATAGCACACCCATTTAGATTAGCTATCTGCAGATCTATGAAGATGTACTGTCTCATAGTGATGCCATATAGACAAATAGATGACTCCTTAAGTCTTAATGATGATCCTATAAGAATTCCTAAAATTATACCAGTGATTATTAAGCTCTTTTATAGTGGGACTGTTATTAAGTCTCTTTCTGTAGTCAAAACTGCAGTGAGAACTCTGCCAGTCTTCCAGGTGTCACCAGTTAATTGCTCTTAGACAGTAACCAGACTTTCTCCTACTCAGAGCACATTCCAAGTGGTTTATAAAACAATTAACCAAAGGTCATAAAAAGGGAACTAATGATTTATTATAGGTGCTAGGACAAAGGATAAAATATTGACTGGGTTTATCTATACAAAATTTCACTAATAACTCAGTTATGATTTTAAACCTTCAGTGAACCTATGAAGCTGTGACAGGTGATGGATGGTTAGTCAGATAATCACTCCTGATGGATATGCATGTAAACATTCTCTGTTGTAAACTTCTATTTCAATTTATGATTTGATCTTTCATATTTGTGATGACCTTTGTAACATGTGATTATGTATTCTGAAAGATGTTTAAGTGCTGAGGACAAAGAGTAGATAGACAGAAGAACTGAACTGGAAGGGACTGGACTGAAGAGTCAGGACTGAATGAAGGAGAACTGAGCTAAATTGAGTTAAGGAGAACAGAGCTAAAAAGATCTGGGCCGAGAAGAAATGCAGAGTGGAATAACTTAGAAACTATAGGTAACATAAGAGAGCAATGTGCAGAATGCAGAGGAAAGGGGGAAAAAGAAGCTGGAGAGAGCAGAAGGAGCAGGCAGGTTTTCCCTTACCATGGGACAGAACAGGTCATTTCTCAATAGCAATGCAGATTTAGTCTTATTAAAATGAACAAGTCTTTTCTCTTACAAACTTGGGTTTAATTCATTTATCATTAAAAGGGTAGAAGCCATTTCTTTTTCTATGCAATAAAGATTGGAGCTCATCTTTCATCCAGAATGAGTGAGTTCTTTCTGCAAAGGTGCTTGGTCTTTTGCTCCATATGCATGTGGATGTGTGTGTAAGTTTGTAATTGTGAGAATGTATGTAAGCTGGACCCAACTGGTACGAGTGGAAATGAATAAATGCGCATTTCTGATTCTGTATATGAACTTATATAATTTTATGCATATTTGCCTATGTAAAAGTTTTTCCTTCTGCAAGCGCTATTCACTTCTCTTGGTTCAATAAAGTTTATTGCTCCAAACTCCCTCCTAGCCTGACAAGCAAGAGGCATAGAAACAAAAGGGGAAAGTCTCTAGCAATTAATCCTCTACTTTATCTCCTGCTGTTTTAGAATGAGGTGCTAAATGCCAGACACTGCAGTTTCTGGCCTCAGAGGAACACAAAGGGTGGGTCAGTTACAATAGCAGAGCATAGTAACTTAGACATAGATAAGTAAATCAGCTACAATAACATAGTAACTTAGACTTAGATAAGTAAACTTATTATACAGCAACCCTAAATATCTCGTAAGACAAAGTCTTACATATCTCATTTCTTTTTTTTCTCCATCTTTATTAACTTTGGTATTTCTTATTTACATTTGGATTGTTATTCCCTTTCCAGGTTTCCAGGCCAACATCCCCCTAACCCCTCCCTCTCCCCTTCTATATGGGTGTTCCCCTCCCCATCCTATCCCCATTACCACCCTCCCCGCAACAATCACGTTCACTGGGGGTTCAGTCTTGGCAGGACCAAGGTCTTCCCCTTCCACTGGTGCTCTTACTAGGCTATTCATTGCTACGTATGCAGTTGGGGCCCAGGGTCAGTCCATGCAAGACAAAGTCTTACCCTCTGCCAACGTTCTTCCTCCTCTGCTGCTTCAAGAAGAATCAACAGTGGGAAAGAAGACTAATGCCTGGGCAACCCCCCAACCCCCAGCATGGCTGGTTCAATCCCTGGGAGCTCTGAGGGGTATAGTCAGTTGATATTGTTGCTATTCCTTTGGGGTTACAAACCCCTTTAGCCTTTTCAGTCCTTGCCTTAATTCCTCCATTGGGATCCCCATGCTCAGTCCAATGGTGGACTCTGAGCATCCACTTCTGTATGTATCAGGCTCTGGCAGAGCCTCTCAGAAGACAGTTATATCAGGCTCCTGTCAGCGAGCACTTCTTAGCATCCACAGTAGGGTCTGGGCTTGATGTCTGTATATGGGATGAATCCCCAGGTGTGGTAGTCTCTGGATGGCCTTTCCTTCAGTCTCTGCTCCACACTTTGTCTAGTTATTTCCTTTAGACAGGAGTGACCCATGGCTCCAGCTGAATATGCAGCAGAGGATAGCCTTGTTGGGCATTAATGGTAGGAGGACCCCTTGGTCCTGTGAAGGCTGGATGCCCCAGTATAGGGGAATGCCAGGGTAGTGATGTGGGAGTGGATGGGTGGGGGAGAAACTTCATAGATGGCAGGGAGAGGAAGGATGTTATAGGGTGTTTCCAGAGGGAAATTCAGGAAAGGGGATAACATTTGAAATATAAATAAATAAAATATCCAATTAAAAAAATATGGAAGTGGGACAGGACTCTTCTAGTCTCTATCTGCCTGCAGAGGTAAGGCTGTCCCACAGACCCTGGAACCAAAACCTGCTCAGGGAGAGCTGGTATCCCAGGAGTGCACTCATTTCTAAGTCTATAGGTGAAAAAACCTCACATTCTCTCCACTAACTATCCAAAGAGGGACATTCCAAGAACACACAGGGCCCAGGAATTGCCAAGCAGCCTAGGACAGGATCCTTCTAGACTCCATCTGCACCCAGAACTAAGACTGTCCACAGCCTTCTGGACCCAAATCCTGCTCTGAGAGAGCTGGTCTCCCAAGAGTGTTCTCATTCCTAAGATCACAGGCTCATAGGCTCACAGGCCGACAAGAGGTACAAGCTCCAGTCAGAGACAGCAAGATCAACTAATATCAGACATAACTAGATGGCAAGAGGCAAGCACAAGAACCTAAGCAACACAAACCATGACTACTTGCCATCTTCAGAACACAGTCCTCCTACAACAGCAAATTCTGGCTACCCCAGCACTCTGGAAAAGCAAGATTTGGATTTAAAAATCACATCTCATGATGATGATAGAAGACTTTAAGAAAGACATAAATAACTCCCTTAAAGAAATATAGGACAACACAGGTAAACAAGTAGTAGCCCTTAAAGAGGAAACACAAAAAAAATCCCTTAAGGAGTTATAGAAAAACACAACCAAACAGGTGAAGGAATTGAATAAAACCATACAGGATCTAAAAATGGAAATAGAAACAATAAAGTAAGCAAAATGGGAGACAACCCTGGAGATCAGGAGTCATAGATGCAAACATCACCAACAGAATACAAGAGATAGAAGAGAGAATATCAGGGGCAGAAGATACCATAGAAAACATTGACACAATAGTCAAAGACTACTCTTGTCAAAAAAAAAATGTGGGGACAAAGTATGGAGCTGAGACTGAAGGAAAGGCCATCCAGAGACTGACCCACCTGGAGATCCATCTTATATAAAGGCACTAAGCCCAAACACCATTGGGGGATGCCAAGAAGTGCCTGTTGACAGGGATTTGTTGTCTCCTGAGAGGCTCTGCCTGAACCTGACAAATTCAGATGTGAATGCCTACAACCAACCAGACTCCCCAGAGCTCCTAAGTCTAAACCATCATCTAAAGAGTACACATGGGTGAACCATGGCTCCAGTTGCATATGTAGAAGAGATGGCGGGAGGAGAGGCACTTGGTCCTGTGAAGGCTCATTTCCCCAGTGTAGGGGAATGCCACTGTATTAAGGTGGGAGTGAGTGGGTAGGAGAGGGAGCATCCTCATAGAAGCAGGGGAGGGAGGAATGAGAGGGGGAAAAGATGAATGGGGATAACATTTGAAATGTAAATACATAGACTATCCAATTGAAAAAGAGAAAACCTAAACACTTCCACTTTATAAAATACATGGGTGATTAAGTTACTTTTGGACATGCTATGATGTTTAAGTAAACTGGACAAATGGATGCTACTTGGTATGTGCATAAGGACAGCTTCCAGACAATGCAAACAAGTACAAATGGAAACAGCTGTGAACGGACCTATCCTCACATACCTTATGCCTAGATGAGGTGGTGGGAGGATGCTGTTGATAGGGGTTGTAAAAAAATTATGTGAACTCTGTTTCCCCAACATGAACATGCCTTCAGTAGGCCTAGAGTTTGACATCTTCAATTCACTTATGAGGCAAATGAAATGTTGAGATTTTGTGAACCGTTCCAGTATATACAGCCAGACAATTAGAAGCCACTACTAGAAGTAGATCTATAGAATTGGCAGTTTTTCTCAATTTACTTGTGAGCAATTGTCTTAAAATCTCTCTGGCCAAAAATACTGATATTCTTTAACGCTCTTGTTTGATATTTCTTGATTAATTTCTTAAAGCCTTGTTTTTCTTCTCAATATTTTCCAAATTAAACATTTGGAGCAGAAAATTAGTAAGGATGTAGATAAACATAGAGTCTGGATCTGTTATAAGCCAGGTTCTACAGTCAGACTATAAGGGTGGAGTAGGGCACATGAATATAGCAACCACAGTGACAGAGCCTTGAGTGCTAGTCTTGTTGACTTGATGGCATCTAGGATTACCTTTGCAGATACACATCTAGGAAATCTTTTGAGGACATTCTCTGAAAAGATAATTGAGGAGGAAAGGCCTACCTCAGAAAGTAGGTGGCATCTTTAGTGAGGTGATTCAGATATAAGGAGAACTGAGGAAAGAGTAGTGTGTCCTGAATGCCTTCACTATTTCATGAACATGTACACCACTGCTTCTGCTGACTTCGGGCCCCAACTCTTCAGGAGTCCACCTTACTGAGGCACTGATGAACCACTGAAACTAGTTTGAACATCAATCATAAGGTCTGTTTTGTATCAATATTGCAGAAAATCAACTGAGAAAATATTTTAATAACAGAATATCTTTCATGCCTTTATCTGCAAGAAGAGATATGTTGTTGCTAACTTTAGAAACAGCCTAGTTTTTCTGAGGAAAACCCAACTGACACAGTAGTTCCAAAACATTTCTAAATATGATTGACCCCAGGATGTGGTATTTGTCTAAAACAAATTATCTAGGAATGAAAACATCTGACTAAATGTTATCAATTGTTTCTGCCAGTTATTACTATTGTTACTCAGTATTGCTTTTTCATCTTCACAGCAGTAGATCTTGGATCAGCTCAGCATGCCTTCTAGAGCTAAGTCAATCATTCATTTTTCTCTGGGATTTACAGAGTTGACGTATCATTTGTTAAATGACATTGACAGCCATGTTCTCTGAACAGTCATGTAGAGCCTTTATTAGCACTCCATATGCTTAGTACAAATCTATCCTTATCACCTTAAATGCCATATGGAACAGGAACCAGGACACTAGAAAAATGGCTTCATTAATTATATGTCCCTTATTAATGTAAACTTTTTAATTCACTATTCTTATATTTTAAATTGATATTTTAAGAGGTGCATGTACCTTATTATCTACCATATTGGATGATGGAAACATCATTCAATAACTATCTGGTATAAAAAAAATCACAAAAATACTGTATTAGAGAGTGAGATTAACTAAGACACATTCAAATAAAGTCTGGAATGTTTTCTCTTAAAAAAATCACAGCATTTAAACCTAGTTGCTTTCTTCCCTCGATAGTTGAACTTATTTTTCCACATGATGAAGAAATAAAATCTAAGTCATATGGATTGCAGGAAGCAATAAATTGGAGTCATCCATCCAATTTTGGTGATCTGAGTTCAATACCTTGAGTCCAACATAATGGAAGAGAAAAAACAAATCCCATATGTTTCCCTTTTGACCACCACAAGCACACCATGGGATGTATGTGCACATACACCCATACATGCGCACACACACACACACACACACACACACACACACACACACACAAATACATCCATACACACACACACAAATACATCCATACACACACATAGACACATACATATATATACAAACACATGCACACACATTAATAAAATAAGATGTGAAATATTTTAAGAAACATAAAATTTTTTAAAAAACACGAGAATCAACAAGAATAAATATTTTCCATGTGTTCTAGCTCTAAGAAGTAAAATCACACATTTGGGAAGGGACTAGAAATTTCTTATCCTGCAACTTAATGTGAGTAAATTTAATTCCTGAAACATACAGCAGACTCACCAAGGGGATATTTTTAAGATTCTTTCCTCATGGGCTGTTCTTCATTTGTTCTGGGGAGGAGTCTACTTATAACTAATCCTTTCTTTTTAAGAATTTCATATATGAATACTGTACTGACCTCATTCATATTCTCTCTCTCTCTCTCTCTCTCTCTCTCTCTCTCTCTCTCTCTCTCTCCCCCTCCCTCCCTCTCTCTCCTCCCTTTCCCAATTCCTTCCATTTATGTAACTTTTATGTAGATAAGTTTATAAACAGAGCTTGCTGAGATCACTCAGTATGGTTCATATGTGTTGAGGGATGACCTTTAGAACTGGCTAACATACCAAGGGCCTCATCCCTCTAAAAGACTGAGTCTCCCTCCCTCAGCCACCATCAATTGCCCTTAGCCTTCCAGAGTGAAGCCTTGTGGGATTTTCCTAGTCCATGTTGGCTTGTCAATTTGTGCTGTCAATGTTTAGGTCTTGTTTAGGCAACAATCTCATTGGTATTTCCTGAGTGTAGCTTCCTTGTCATTCATATATATACACAAACACATACATATCCATATGTTTGCATCAGAGCAGATATCTCAGCCTTGTCCTCTTGTTTGTTCAGTTTTCCAGCCCCTCTTCCATGGTGTTCTCCTAGCCGTGGGGATAGGAATTGTGTGTAGATGCATCAAGCAAGCTGTGAACCCCACAGTCAATTGTTCTATGGATTTCGACCAGGTGTAGCTTTCTGTAATGATTAAAAGACTTCCCATATGGCTCTATTCTCAGATTGAGAACTATTCTTCCTGCGTTGTTTGCCATCTGCCTTAAACTTTATTCCCACCACCACCTCCTAAAGCTGTTCTGTATATTGCTACTTTCAGTAATGGTTCTGCCTCCAAGCAGCCTTACCCATTTATATCTTACTGCTTATCTTGTATCTTATTACCTTACTATTCCTTATCAGTTACTCTGTGTCTTAAAAAATAAGTCTTAACAGATACTAAAATTTTTGTAATACTTTTGTAATAAATATTTGCAATATGTATTCATGAATAAATTAATGAACATCTATGCTTACCTAGAATTCCTATACTTGGTCCCACACCCTCTCCCACTTCTTAACTGATCACTAGCTCATTGTTCTCTCTTCCCTGAGAAAAATCACAATCATCTGAGGGGCACAACCATTGTAATTATAATACTTAGATTACAACAAGAATATTTGACAAATAAAAATAAAAAATTGAAGAAGGGCTACATTCCTAACTGACTGCAACCAGTAAAAGTAGAACTCTACAAATGAATTTACCTTTGGCTAACTAAAAAGGACAGATTCCTAAGAATAACGTATAGCTATGTGCTTTGCCTTTGAATAGCAAAAGGGCCTCACATCACACTGTCTTCACTGGGCACATTCTGATTCAAGATCAAGCCAATGTGAAATTTGTACTATGCAATACTAGGCCAAGGTGGCAACTAAGTTCTGTCACATTGTATCCATTTTTAAAATGCCAACTGATGTTCTAGACAGGTTGTATTTCAAACTGCATACTTCAAATAACAGCAAACTTCTTCACATGGGGATAGATCATTTCTTAAACAAGTAAATCCAGGTATTCAGGATTTGTCATCAATGTGACTTTCTCACAATAGTGACTTAGGTGACTTCTTAAAAATTCAGGAATGTAGTAGACCATACCTTAAAAGGTTCAGAAGAGTAAATTTGGATTATCTGATTATTAGAACCTTGTTGAATGGGTGATGTAATAAATCACTGAGTCAGATATAGAATAGGAGAAAGCAAGAAACCAGTTTTACCCTGGTGCCCAGTGAAAAATGCAGAGTTCAAAAGTCAGAAAGGATGGCACAGGACCCATCTCCTTCCCCGGCCTTCCCTCTCATCTCTATCCCTCTCTTCTTACAACACTGGAATGGAGTGATCTCACTTTTTATGGAACTCTCCCTTACTTCTAGATCTACCCATGATGACTTGAGATCCCATGAGATTTCAATCCTAAGGGGAAAGACTGTCCAGACTCAATCCCAAAGACCCTCAAATTCTTTTTCTCAGGGTTGGGGGTTTCATAGATAGGAAAAATAATTCAAGCCTGTCCATATGTTCATCTTTATTCGTTACAACCCTTCCTATCTTCTTCATATTCCTTCCTGTCTTCACAGCCTGTTCTCTCTGGATTTTCACCCACTCATCTCTCATCTTAATTCATTCTCAGACTTTGGAGTTCTGCTTGTAGACAATCCCTCTTAGACACCCTGTTATTGCTTCACCAACAAATTCTTCATGTTATAGTCCCTACTTCAGTACTCTGTAGCCCCCTCCAGGCAACCTCAGAACAATCTTGCTCATTGCCCTTGCCCCTTGTATACCTTAGAAGACAATGAATACTGATTTCCAGGGCCACTATGATATGGCCATTCTTAGTGTCCTCAAGACACTTCCTTAAAGTCATACACTTACATGCTTGTTTATGCTCCTCTGTCTGCCTGCCTGGTCCCCTCTCCTGCACATCAGCCTCTCAGACACTTTGCCACTGTTATGCTTTTTTCCTTCTTGTTTTGTTTTGTTAAATTTATTTATTTGAAAGTTTTTGAGTGTGAAATTACTTTTCCATTCTGTCTTTCTTATTCTTTTCATTTTTTAAAAGAGAACTTACTTTGTATTTTGCTTTCAGCATTGCTGAGTGATGTCCATATTCAAAGAATTGAGAAAAGTCTTTTTATATTTTGTTTTATTCATTTTTCTCTCATGCAGTCGGTTCATCTCAACTACAACCTCCCCTCCCTTCCCTCCTCCCAGGCGCCCACACACACACTTCCCCTCTCCCCCAGATCAAGCATAACTCATGGAGGCAGGGGATGGGGGGATGGGAGGATGGGATAGGAAGGTTCAGGAGGGGAAACCGGGAAGGGGGATAACATTTGAAATGTAGATAAAGAAAATATCCAATAAAAAATGAAAAAAAAAGAAAGAAACAACTTTCCTGCAACATAAAATGGATGGCTGGATGGTTCAGAGACCTGGATAGAACCAAACAGGACTGCAAAAATAAATCAATGGAATGATTCTTAATGATACTCTGCCACACTCATAGGATCAGTGCTTAGCCAAGTCATTACCAGAAAGACATCACCTAGCATCTGATGGGAGCAGATGCTGAGACCCACAGCTAAACATTAGGTGGAGCTTGGGGAACCCCAGAATACTGGGAGGAGGGATTTTAGAAGTCATAGGAGTCAAGGATACCAGGAGACCACTACCCACAATATCATGTAACCAGGAGAGACAGCCATGGGTCCTGCATGGCTCTGCACCAGGTCCTCTGCATACATGCTGGGATTGTTTCGCTTGGGGGTTTTTCTGGACCCCTCACAACAGGAAAAGAAATGTCTCTGACTTACAGTTTGGATTTTAAATGTCCTGTAGAGCTTGTAGGTAAAAAGGCTTGGTCACTCAGTTGATAGTACAACTGGGAAGTGGGGAAACTTTGAGGTGAGGCTTCTTAGAAAGAACTTGGGTCATCAGGAGTACACTCTTAAAAAAGGATATTCAGACCTCTCTCCCACTTTCCCTTTTCCCCTTTCCTTTCCCCCTCTCCCCTCCCTCTAGTTTCTTCCTGTTTACCTTGGTAAAGACACTTCTTTCCAGCATGCTTCCTCCACTGAAAAGCTGTTTATCATATGCCCAAAGCAGCAAGGCCAAGTGACTATGAAGTGAAACTTCAGAGATAATGAGTGATAAGAAACTTATTTTTCACGTGGTATGCACTCAGTGATAAGTGGATATTAGCCCAAAAGTTCAAATTACCCAAAATACAATCCACAGACCACATGAAGTTTAGGAAGGTCAACCAAAGCGTGGATGCTTCAGTCCTTCTTAAAAGGGGGAACAAAAATATACATAGGAGGGGATATGGAGGCAATTTTTGGAGCAGAGTCTGAAGGAATGGCCATTCAAAGCCTGCCCCACATGTGGCCTATATATATACAGCCATCAAAACTAGATAGGATTGATGAAGCTAAGAAGTGCATGCTGACAGAAACAGGATATAGATGCCTCCTTAGAGACACATCCAGAGCATGTCAAATACAGAGGCGAATACTAGCAGCAAACCATTGAACTGAGAACTAGACCTCCACTGGAGGAATTAAAGGATTGAAGGAGCTGAAGGGGCTTGAAATCCCTTAAGAACAACAATACCAACTAACTAGAGCTCCCAGGGACTAAACCATTATCCAAAGACTATACATGGACTGACCCATGGCTCCAGCTGCAAATGTAGCAGAGGATGGCCTTGTTGGGCATCAATGGAAGGAGAAGCCCTAGATTCTGCAAAGGCTAGAACCCCCATTGTAGGGAAATGTCAGGGGGTGAGAAGACGGTGGTTGAGGAGGGAGAACACCCTTATAGAAGAAGGGGAGGGGGAGGGTATATGGACTTATGTACTGGAAACTGGAAAAGGGAATAAAAATTTGAAATGTAAATAAAAAATATCCAATTCAAAAAGAAAATTGTTTTTGTCATGGGTATTTTGTCACAGTGACAGAACTATACCAATACAGTTACAGTGACCAACAGCAGCTTGGAAGCAGCATCTCTAAAGCAATCTTCAGTGATTCAGGGATAAATGACAATACCTCTACTCCCCGGTCTTTACTGATTCACTTTCTGTTCACTGATCACCTGCCCTTAAGCCTCCATCCTGAAGCTGTCATTTTCCAAGATGACTTTAAAATATGAAATTCCAGCTCCTTCCTCCCAAATACAATTTCTCTTTCTCTGAAACTTTCACCCACTATCACACAGCAATTATTTTTAACTCTTTGGAGCCTCCATTCTTCCATTTTCTCCCAATTTTCCTCTCCTTTCTATCCTTCCTTTTTGTTCTAGTGTTGTCTCTCCCTCTCCCTCTCCTCTCCACCTCTCCCTTCTCCTCCTCTCCCCCTCTCCCTCTGCTCTTCTTCCTCTCTCTGTCCCTTCTCCCTCTTTCTCCTCCTCTCTCTCCTTCCCTACCTTCTCTCTTCCTCCTCTTTCATTTCTCCCCTTCTTTTTCCTCCTCTTCCTTCTCCTCTTCTTTTTTCTTCTTCCCTTTCTCCTTCCCTTTCTACTTCCCTCTCCACTCCTTACCTCCTTTCTTTCTATATATCTCTTTACTACAATTTTTAGGCCTTGGTGAATGAGTAATCATTCTTAATTTCAATTCCTCCTATTCTCAGCCACCATTCATGATATATAACAGTCCTGCTTCCTAGAGACAGCTCAGTTAAAAGTTCCCTGGCAAAAGTCACTAATGACTTTTCAATGTACTGAATGTTTTTCATGCCTTTTCACTATTTTCAATGGGTTTGCATTTTCTTTTACTTAACTAAATAAACCTGTTTTCTTTATTGTCCAATTCTTACTTTTACCATACATTTTCCTTTAACAATAAGTGGCTGCCAGTGCTCTCTCTTCACACTTCCTTAACTTTATTAATCAACACTCTTCCTGCCTAATAATAAACTCCCTAAGGTATGCATTCAATTTTTCTTGGCCCTGAATAAAGTTTGTCCATCTCTAGCTAGTAATCAAACACATCGTGTCCAGATGTTAACATCATCTCATCACCAAGGATTTCCCTTCCCACCATCTACATATAGCTCAACAAAGAAACTTGGGGATCATCATACAAGACTATTTCCTCAGACTTTACCCTACATTAGAAATCAATACATGTTGGCAATCAAATCCCCTTAGTATCCCCAGACTCTGACTTTATTCTGCTTTGAAATACCAGCATTATTTTCTCTGAGATGTGTTAATTGTCTTCAGAATCTATTAAAAACAATTTCCTATTAAATTGATTAACAGATCAATCATACTTTCTGAGTAGAGAGGATTCACTAGGCTGTTGATTTCTATTTTTATAGACTATTTTCTTTATTTACATTTCGAATGTTATCCCCTTTCCCGGAAAACACCCCCATCCCATTCCTTCTTCCCCTGCTTCTATGAGGGTGCTCCCACCCACTCCTGCCTCCCTGCCCTGGCATTCCCCTACACTGGGGAATTGAGTTTTCACAGGACTAAGGGCCTCTTTTCCCATTGATGCCAGACAAAGCCATCCTCTGTTGCATATGTCAATGGAACCATGGGTTGCTCCATGTGTACTCTTTGGTTGGTGGTTCAGTCCCTGGGAGTTCTGGAGGGTCTGGTTGTTTGATATTGTTGTTCTTCCTGTGGGATTGCAAACCCCTTCAGCTCCTTCAGTCCTTCCCCTAACTCCTCCATTGTGGTCCCGTGGTTGGCTGTGAGCATCTGCCTCTGTATTTGTCAGGCTCTGGCAGAATCTCTCAGCAGACAGCTATATCAGGCTCCTGTCAGCAAGCAACTTCTTGGCAACAGCAATAGTGTCTGGGTTTGGTGTCTTTATATGGGATGGATCCTCAGGCAGGGCAGTCCCTGCATGCCCTTTCCTTCAGTCTCTGCTCCACACTTTGTCTCTGTATTTCTTTTAGACAGGAGCCCTTCTGGGTTAAAAATTTGGAGATGAGTGGGTGGCCCCATACACCAACAGAGGACCTTGCCTAACCTCTGGATATGGTCTCTACATGTTCTCCCTCCCCTTTGTTGGGCATTTTAGCTAATCTCATCCCTGTTGGGTTGAAGCCTCTTGCTTTCCTGGCATCTGGGACTTGCTGGTGGCTACCCCCAGTTCCCCATACCCCATTGTTACCCACCTCTATTCAAATTTCTGGCCTTCTGTATATCATCCCTGTCTCCTCCCATACCCATCCACCACTGCATTCTCTTACAGCATTACCTCCAGTATCTCCTCCTCACAATGCCCTTGATCTTCCAATCCAGGTTAAGAGTCCCACTTGGAGTCCTTGAATTGCCAGCTTTGCTTGGTCTTGTTGCTATATAAAAAGTGAGTTCTTTGATGGTAGATTCCATATTGCAGTTATATTTTTTTAGTTCATTATGTCTAATATAGTAACTGACAGAGAGTGGGCAATTTCAAATGTCTAGTGAATCAGTGTTCATTGAACAAGCAAAAATAAAATGGCCTTTTCTCACATAACAAAAATAATTGTTCAGAATAAAGAGACTTTAGCAGGAAAAGCAGAAGACCACTGATAGGAAGAGGTCGGGGACATGAGTAGGGGGAAAGGGATCATCTGATGCAGGGTCTTATGGTTCAGATTGCCATGGCACCAAATACAAACATCTTCCATTCAGCATTCTTCCCCTTTGTTCCTGAATCCTACCTGGCTGACCACAGCACTGTAGTCTCTTTAAATTCAGGAGCTAGCGGCTGAATAAGTTCAGAGAAGCATTTATAAAAATCCTCCTTTTTCTTCCTCAACGCTCAGGCTTGTTTGCATTATGCTTAAAAGACAAAATTATTGTGCAGCACCACTCTTCATAAATATGCCCCTGTTGAGACTTGCTGAGAACAGCAAAATATATAAAACTCTTTTTTTTTCCACAGGGTTTCTCTGGAGAACCAAGAAGTAAATTTGAAAAGAAAGATTTGTAATAGCTGCAGATATCTCTGCCTTAGGAACAAAGTATCAGAGAATATGCATAAAATTAAATCTAGTCTGATAGTCTATGATTAAAGAGATGCCAGGGACACTCATTTTGAGAGCTCTTAAGTGATCAAATATGGTTCCTATGAAGTCGGAGTCAAGTGGACTTGATCTCAAGTCTTTGTCTGGAGCAAATTCTCTGAATCCCAGGTTTCACATTGGATCCATTTGATCAACCTGACTCACAAGATTAATTCACACATTGAGGCACTTACTCGACAACCTATCTGAATGTTTCATTAATCAGTGATGTAGGTGTGTACAAATGAAAGCCCAAGCCCTCCCAAAGCTCATGGTCTAGTGAAAAATATAAGCAGAAATTAAATAAGTAGATGAATTTTACCCATAAGGGGTAATTAGTGATCACAAACAAAGCAAAGCAGGTTGACAGGTCATGTGTATTGAGGGTGGCAGTAGGTACAATCCCTGTGAGAAGAGACTGGAATGAGGAGACTGAGCAAGCTACATCATCATCTGCAAGAAGAAACTTCTACTGGAAGAGCTTAAAGGAAATGACTCCTGAAAACTGAGTAGTTTTGGGAAACAGTAAGAAGCTAGTAGAGTCAGAGTCAAATTTTAATAAAAAGGATAATTCGTCCTCTTCCTCCAACAAGAACATAACTGCTCCCCAGTAGGGCCATACCTCCTAATCCTGTTCAAGTAGTGTCATTTCCTTATGACTAAACATTAAAAGTTATGAGCCATAGGGGCTCATCCTTATTCAGGCTGCCACAGACAGAAAATCACTAATGACAAATATTTTAGCTAAGGAATTCATAGAGGATAAAAAGACCTATACTGATGAGGAGGGAAAACCCACTCTCACCCTTAGTCACCACACCCTAGCAAAGCCATTGTATTTCACCCTTCCCTCCTCCTTTCCTCATCCTGGTCACTGTCTCACTTGTGTAGAGGTAGGTCATTGTAGTGACTGCTCATCAGAGCCCCATTCCTTTTAGTGCATTTAATAAGTCACTACAAGATCTTCCAAATTAGACTTATAATCAGGCAATGCCTCCTCAAAAGTTATTTCTATGTTCTGCGTAGCTCAGAAAATATGACTTATTGGGTAAAAGTCTGTTACATAGCCCAATAACCCAAGTTCACAGTGTAATGAGAATTCTTGAAACCAGACCTCTACGTGTGCATCGTTGGGGCATTCTCTCTCTCTCTCTCTCTCTCTCTCTCTCTCTCTCTCTCTCTCTCTCTCTCTCTCTCTCTCCTCTGGCACACCACACACACACACACACACACACACACACACACACACACACACACACACCCCCACTAAAGAAAAAACAACTCATACTTCTGATCCTGATATTCTGGGCTTTGCAAACTGAAATATGAGCATATCTTCAACCCTTCATATTTCTCAGTTTTTTCTCTAACACACTCTGTTCTGTGAAATGACATACTGTCCCCTGAGGAGTTCTCAAGCACTTTTCTGTTATTTTCCTTTTCCTTTTATTCAATATTTTATATTCAGGTTTCCTCCACCATATCTGTCTTGAACCACTATTTTAAAGCCAACTTAGAATACCTAACTAAGAATGGAATCCTGAAAATGGATGTGAGCTCTATAACCTTTAATTCTCAGGTATTATCTGAATACATGTACTTAGTGAGTGACTATCCATGTGTCACTTAACAATATGATTTGTTCTGATAAATGTATTGCTGGGTGATTCCAAAGTTGTGAAAACATCGTACTTACATAACGAAGTCAGTTAAGGCATCACTAAGCAATATAGTCATAGGATAACCATTATTAAAGTACTCTGGTATTGACCAGGACGATGATTTTGTGATTATGTTTTATCTTATATTGTGACTAGCTGTATCACTCTAACCTCCATCATTTCCATCTCCCAGTTATACTACAAGCTAAAATTAATTAAACTGGATAAAAGTGTCTTTGCTACTTAATATCCATTTTATGATAAAAATTAGGTCATTAAATATGTAATTTCCAAATGAAGAAATTATGGGTACCTGAACTCTAAATGGGGTATATTTTCTTAGTTCTTTACAAAAAAAACAATAAACTACGTAATCCTCCTTGATTTCAGATTTCTCCTTTAGTATTACATTTGCCATAAACAGATTTTGGTCTCATTTATTATTCTCATGTCCATTGGTATGTTGTTGAACAAAGGGCATGAGTCTACGGTATCTTTGCATTTAGTCTATGAAGTAGAAATGTCTGGCTTCTTTGGAGACTCAGTTGTGTCATGTGATCCTTTTCTTGAAACTCTTATGAGAGGATGTTTTGCTAAGAACAGGCATGTGGTATTTTCTGGAAGCTGCCTGGAAAAAAAGACATGTAATGTTTTGCTAGAGCAGATGCCTGAGAGATGTTTGGATGTTTGGAAAGGCTATAAGTATAATCTAACATACACTGTCATCAGGGTGGATTGGGCCACTTTCCCACTGTTTGCTGGACTTCTCTGGGCTTTGCTGACATTGATCTTTGCTGATAATGCTGTGCTATTAGTCTACCTTGCCTTCTTCACTCATCATCATTTGTTGTGACATCATAGAGAGGAATGCACCAAAGAAGTTCTCACGATATTCCAGTGCCTTCTTGATGCTTCTGCAGACTAGGGCTGATTGGTAGAGCCTTGTGGTTTCTTCTGGATAGAATTGCCATTGCTGATTCGCTAACGGTGTTTGTAGAGTGGATTGAGCTACCACTGCTGACTCATGTAAACTGAACTGCTGATACCCTGACAACGAAGACTGGAATCACCCCCAAAGAACCATTTGTAAACAGGTCCCATCTTTTTTGCCCTATTATCCTTCCCTATCCACTACTTCTGGAGGTGGTGGGCTAGAAGGGAGGTTAAAGCATTTAAAAACCCTTATTAATGTAAGTTTTGAAAAATCTAAGCCTACAAGTCTAGAACCATGTTTAGAGTGGAGAGGGGCTCCTGAGATTTCTCCTGAGGAGACATAAAGAAATGTCTACTGACCTCATATAGATAAAGAACCTATAAGCCAAAGAAAGGATTTGTCTGTCAAAGACTAGCTTAGTGAGTTTGGGAAGTTTTCATACAGAAATGTAGATGATCTCAAAGCCAGTTTCACCACTGGCAAAGTCCTCTGGAAATTTTTGTGCAGCTATATCATTAAAGAGTCCCACCTTCCATGAGAACTCCTGGGGACTAAGCCATCAAACAATGAGTACACATGAAGGGACCCATGGCTCCAGCTGCATATGTAGCAGAGGACAGCATTGTCCAGCAACAATAGGAGGAAAGCCCTTGGTCCTGTGAAGGCTTCTTTCCCCTATGTAGATGGGAGTGAAAGCATCCTCATAGAAGCAGGGGAGGGGCAATGGGTATGAGAGAGGGAGGAAAGGGGATAACATTTGAAATGTAAGTACGTATAATATCAAAGAAATATAAAATTTTAAAAAAAGAGTTCCAAGCTAAACCATGGAGGGCTCATGAAATGTTGTTCCACTGAAAAATGCACCTGGGTGAGATATTAAACAACTACACCACCAAAGAGTTCAACCTCAGTCAACTTTCTGACTCTCGCATATTCTTGGAAGGGTAGGACTTTGTGAGGATCTTATGAAGGCCCATGGGACTTGTGAGTTTCATAAAATCCATAAATTTCTTGATCCCTGTGAGCATGGTGATCATCCCAGATCAAACTTCTGACTCCTTGCCTGTGAAAGATAGTCTGTGATAAAATAAATGGCACTGTGAGATAGAGATAATGTCCAATCAAGAGTTATCCAACGACAAAGAGACAGAGAAGGGAAGGCAAGGCAGGGGAAGCATAGAGAAAGATGTATTCATTGGCGGTTTAGAAAATCAGATGAGCTTTTTGAGAAAATATCCAGTGTGTTCCATCTGTAAATCCAAATTTACAGAAGGCACCTATCCAAGGATTCTAGAGCTACAAATATGTCAAAGGAAATTCAAAGAAAAAACTCATATTGCTGTCCAACTTGTAACATGGACATGCAGTACTCTAATACCTTAGTAGCTTGACTCTAAAACTCTAACTTGGAATAATTCTTAGTCTTCCAGTTAATGAGTCTTTGCTCTTGAAATTCACACAAATATTTTTTCCTCTACAACTCAGCATATTCCAAATGTGTTGTGCTCACAGTTGCTGGTAAAAAAGAAGGTGACTATGCTTTTGTTATTGTTCATTGACGTTGGATAAGAATTAAAAGCTGAGTGTAATGGAATATTCGTTTAAAATTTCATGTTCGTCCTGCTGATGTAAGTGGGTTGGCATTAATTGCAGCGAGAAAAGAATATCTGATGTATCAGGAGGAAAAAATCAGTCGTGTGGAACAGCACGCAGCCTTGAGATTTAGATACGAATTCTGAATGTTAATTCAGAAAACCCGATGAAAACTCTGACCTTCAGATGAAACTGTTGATGTTTTACAATTACTCGACAACACACTAGAAACAGAGGCAGTATATACTTGCCTCCCTGAGGCTCCATCATTGTCCAATGTTTTATGGAAAAATGTGTTTCAATGTTTCAGTGGCACAATCAAAATAGTATAACCAAGCACATTTGGTCCTATTTCTTTGTATTGCAGATTATCTGAATTGATTATCTTTTCATGTACAGTAGATATCAGAAAGGCAAGGGAAGTTTTCATGTAATATAAAACTTATTTCAGCAAACATCCCCTAGTGATGTATTTTAAATAAATAACCCATGCAACCCATACAATGTTTCTCTCTAGTGACCCAAAAGTTCAGTGTTCTAGAATTTATGAGGACCATAGACAGAGCTCCAGCTCATACTTCACACATGTATGTATACACAAACCCAATGGGCTCATGAACACACACACACACACACACACACACACACACACACACACCTATTAAACATTATCCGTTACTTCACTGGTTAATAGATTCTGTAATGCAGGAAACACAAGTGGAGCCATATTAAAGATTGTGAAATGAGTGTGTGAAATGCCATATACAATACTATAGAATAAGCATAATTGTGGAGCAAAAAAGACTGGAGCCAAATGAGAAAGAAAGATTTTTTTTGTCCTTGAAAAAAGGCAAGCCTGAAAGGGTAAGCAGGCTCAAGTGTGAGTTCTCTGAAACACACATATATAAGGCAGGTGTTTGATATTATACTAACAAAAGTTCTTCTGTTTACATGATAGAAAACCTGTTCCAATAATGAGCAGAGAAACCAGGATAGACAACTGAAAGGATGGAAGGAAAGTAACTGCTAAGACCAAAATAGAACTATGCACTTCAAAAGAGGACTAACAGATGATGCCACAATTTTAATTAAGATATTATGAATTGTACCGAGTGGTTTTCTTTTGTTATTTTGTCTTCTTCATTATTTTTCATTTTCCTAATTATTTATTAAGAACAAAGTAATTTACTAGTAAGACAGAAATAAAATGTGTTTCCTGTAATTTATCCAAAATGGCACTGCCTTAAAAGAACTCAAAAGTGGAGCTCAGAAGACAGGAGGCTTCTTATTAATCTGTTGCTATGCAGCTAAGTAAATATGAGCAAGTAATTTGATATCTATAATAAAATCACTTATTTACCAGCTATCAAGGACTCTGTATGACATACATTCTTGGGCACATTGCTCGTGTTATCCCATTTAATATCCCATCAACTAAATACATCAGCAATGATCCACTGTGGTATAACAGCAAGATTATGTCTTAAAGAAATCAAATAACTGCCCAAGGTCACAGATCACAAAGATTGGAAGTAAAGGGGAGTCTCGGGTCCATCTATGTGCCTTCTAATATTTTCACCTCTATAATTAAATCTTCAATTTAATGTGTACTATAGTTCAACTTCTATTCAGAATGTGAGTGCCCATAAAATCAGGATATTCTCCCTCTCTCTCTCTCTCTCTCTCTCTCTCTCTCTCTCTCTCTCTCTCTCTCTCTCTCTCTCTCTGCCATTTGTGTGTGTATGTGTATGTGTCTTTGTGTGTGCCTGTATGTATGTGTATGTGTATGTCTGGATGTTGTCTCTATGTGGGTCTGTGTTTATGTATTTGTCTGTATGTGTAGTCTGTGTATCCCTGTGCCTGTGCCTATGTATGTATCTGTGTATTTGTCTGTGTATGTATGTGTCTGTGTATATGTATTTGTCTATGTGTGTATGTGTATGTATATGTGTTTTTGTGTCTGCATCTTTATCTGTGTCTATGTCTATGTATGTATATCTGTATTTGTCTGTCTTTGTGTGTATGTCTGTGTGTGTGTGTCTGTGTGTGTGTGTGTGTGTGTGTGTGTGTGTGTGTGTGTGTGTATGAGTACATTTCTGGTGCTTATAGTACTTAGCATATAACAGAAACTCAGGAAATACTTATTGAATAAGAGTACCTAGAAAGGATGTTAAGCTCATGTCTTCACAAGACCTCAATTCAACTCTCAATATCACTGCTTCAACTGAAATTTCTGAATATCTGAAGTTAACTTAAGGCTTTATTTAACCTTTGTATTCTACTTTTCTGTATCAAATATGTGTTTTAAGCTTAAATGTATTTATTTTATAATTTCAATGGTTTGAATAGTAACCAATCTTCAACCCTTAAAGAAACCTCTTTTCCATTATCAAATTCTTAGGTGAATTTAATGTATATAGGAGAGTTAGCCTGCACCCTGGCAAAGGACATGTGTCTAAACGGCCTCTAGACTCCCACCAGCTTTAAGATGCTCTGCCTTCAGAACAGAGGCGTCTGTCAGATACAATAAAACGAGGAAAACATAGGATGAAATCTCTTTGTTCCAGGCATGGTGAGTTCATGCCTTCTGTCTGAAACTGCATTAGGGTTTCTGGTGGCTGAAATAAATTGGCCTACTCAGGGCATAAAGTTATCTGGATTATGGTGTTAACAGTGTCAAATCATATTAAATTTTAATCCTTATTCAGTTTCTTTTTTGAAGCATAATATATCTGAAATGTAAACTATCCTAATATGGATTCTTCTGACAATGCTGAACATTGAAGAATAAAAAATAATCTGTGTCCAACACACAAACTGTATAATATATATATAATATATTATAATATAATTCAATGTCTAGATAAGAATTAATGTCTGGTTGATTTGTACTTTTTAATCACATTATGGCAAAAAGAAATTTCCAAGAATAAGAATTCTTGGTGAAGACTGTCTTTTCTTTGTATTCTTCCTTTCACTGTAAGACTACTTATCTGTGACAATTAGCAATTAACTTAGTATCAATAAAAATGGAGTGAACTGTAATGAGACTATGTTATGTTATAATAAAAATGAAAAACAAGACACAATAAGGCAGCCAAATACAAGCTTTTTGTTGCTATTTTGGCTGATAAATACAGGTAGAAAAGGTGTTTGGGATTTTTGTTATTGTTTGCTTTGTTTTTAAGATTCTCTACAGAAATGGCTTTTTAATGCAGAAGACTATCCAAATCTGTACACGAATGTATCTAAAGGAAATTATTCATCTGCTGTAAGAGAAGTCATGGGCAAAATATCTCAAATGGCAGCATTTGGAGTTATAAGAAAGGTCAATATGAGGGGCCAGGCTAGGGGTCCACTTAGTGGTAGAAATCTTGCTTAGCATGTATGAGTACCTGGATTCATTACCATGCCACAGGAAAAGAAAAGGAAGAAACAAAAAATACAAGAAATGAGCCATTAATAAAGAGAGAGAATCAATAAATGGCCTTATAGTTTGAAAGGATTGGTATTACTTTACTAAATTGAAAGCAGACCAGAATTCCTCATTCATTGCTCAAAACATGTAGTCTTTAAACATGTAGAAAAAAAAGCACACACTGATTTTATGGCCCAGTCTGTGTGTGAATGTTCCCTCTAGTCATATAAGTACTTGAAAACACTGGTATTTTGTCATTTGGTTGGCTTGGTTTGGCTTCTGAGAACTGAGATTTCAGTAGTTTTCCTGTTTCTTAGTTTCCTCCATTTCTTGAATAGGGACCCTGTGAAATTTTTCATTATTTTTCATTTTGTATATTAATAGTTTGTCTCTAAGAACTGCATACATGCACACAATGTTTCTTAGTCATTTTTATCCCCCATTACCTCTCTACACTTCTTCCTGGACCCTTGCATATATATCCGCTCCCAACTTTCTGCTCTTTGTGTGTGTGTGTGTCCTATATAAAAGTCTAAGTTCATAAATTCATAACTCATTTTACACATAAATATATATATATATATATATGTATATCCCCATACCACATACATGTCCCGATTAGTACCACCTATGTGTACATGATGGATGGTTGTGAGTTTGTCCACTAGAGCATGGTCAACCTACTACTGAGCACACTCTTTTTTTTTTTTTTTTATTAACTTGAGTATTTCTTATGTACATTTTAGTGTTATTCCCTTTCCCGGTTTCGGCAAACATCCCTTCCTCCCCCCTTCCTTATGGGTGTTCCCCTCTCCACCCTCCCCCCATTGCCGCCCTCCCCCCGACAGTCTAGTTCACTGGGGGTTCAGTCTTAGCAGGACCCAGGGCTTCCCCTTCCACTGGTGCTCTTACTAGGATATTCATTGCTACCTATGAGGTCAGAGTCCAGGGTCAGTCCATATATAGTCTTTGGGTAGTGGCTTAGTCCCTGGAAGCTCTGGTTGGTTGGCGTTGCTGTACATATGGGGTCTCAAGCCCCTTCAAACTCTTCCAGTTCTTTCTCTGATTCCTTCAACGGGGTCCCGTTCTCAGTTCAGTGGTTTGCTGCTGGCATTCGCCTCTGTATTTGCTGTATTCTGGCTGTGTCTCTCAGGATCGATCTACATCCGGCTCCTGTCGGTCTGCACTTCTTTGCTTCATCCATCTTGTCTAATTGGGTGGCTGTATATGTATGGGCCACATGTGGGGCAGGCTCTGAATGGGTGTTCCTTCAGTCTCTGTTTTAATCTTTGCCTCTCTCTTCCCTGCCAAGGGTATTCTTGTTCCCCTTTTAAAGAAGGAGTGAAGCATTCACATTTTGATCATCCGTCTTGAGTTTCATTTGTTCTAGGCATCTAGGGTAATTCAAGCATTTGGGCTAATAGCCACTTATCAGTGAGTGCATACCATGTATGTCTTTCTGTGATTGGGTTAGCTCACTCAGGATGATATTTTCCAGTTCAACCATTTGCCTACCAATTTCATAAAAGTACTGAGCACACTCTTAAGGAAAATGTACTCCTTTCTCACCTAACAATCATCAATGGTAAATAGGGGTGAGGGTTTCTATGTCCCTATACAACCATGTTGAAAAGTTGACTGCCTGAATATTTTACAATTTTACTGATGTTGTTCAGGCAACAGCGGCCACTGCTATTTCTTAGATACAGCGGTCCTGTTATCTCCAGAAGACAGTTTCCCCCACAAGGTCCTCCTCAGCTTGTGGCTCTTTTTATCTATGCCTCCAAAAAGTCTTGTTTTCTGGAGAATGGAAGGCTACCTGATGCACGGTTTGCTAAATGTATATAGTACTAGAATGCACTCTAATTATCTCTTTGCTCATAGATTACTATAGCTTTCAGTTCTCAACATAAAAGCATCTTTATGCAATGGACAGCAGCTAATACCTAGTCACATAACTGATTAAAATGAAGACAACAAGCATTTGAGAGTGGTCAGCCATAAATAAGACATTTCTACCAAGGAAGACAAAGATGTTCTAGGTTATTGTCTTATTTAGTGCTTCTACTGCTATGAAGAGACACTAATTAATGGATTACAGTGTCAGAGGTTTAGTCATTTATGGTCATGGTAGGAAGCATGGCAGACATGATGCTAGAAAAAAGAGCTGAGCATTCTACATCTCCATCCACAGGCAACAGGAAAGAAACTTCCAGAGCGAGCAGGTTTCAGCATCTGAGACCTCAAAGCTCACCCCCACAATGACACCCTTGCTCCAACAAGGCCACACCCCCCAATAGTACTACTCCCTATGGGCCAAGCATTAAAACACATGAGGCTATGAAAGCCATGACTATCTAGAACACCATAGCTACCTTTCCTTATATCTTGGAATCAGAGATAACTTCCTAGAGAAAACCACCTGTCCTTGTCTGAATAAAAACAGAAGTAGGCTCACCCCTAAGGACTATGAGCTGTCATCATAAGATCTTGGTCAGATTTATAGTAGCAAACTTGAAGTGTTCCCTGTGGAATTGGCCTTTGAAACCAATCAAAAAATGCTTGGTCATGTCTATAGCATTTATTCTGCCTTTGTATCCATGCTTAGTTTTGTATCTATCCATGTGTGCTTTGTATACATGACCATACCTTGGCAGGCAAGTTGTTATCATAGATCACAGGGGTTATAGCTGTATAAAACAGTTGATGAGGTGAGGTGTTTTGAGTTTTGCTTTTGTTTTGTTGGTTTTCCCCCCAGCAGCCTGAATAACACTTTCTATACTATGAAGATACACACACACACACACACACACACACACACACACACACACATACATATACACATATACATACATAGGTATGTGCATATTGGGTATAGGAGAGAGGGGGCATGGAGGGGGGCTTATAAAATAGTTTACACATGGTTTTTCCCAACATCCTTACCTCACCCTCACCCTTCCCTACCTTCTCATCTTCTCCCCTAATTAGCCTTATCATTTCTATTTGCTTTCAAATTGTTTGGTTGGCCTTTTATTTCATTGTTTGTTCGCGTGGTTGACTGGGTGATTTTTTTTTGAGACAGGTTCTCACTGCAACAGGCACCAACTCAGGGAATCCCTCCTTCCTTGAGCTTCTGAGTGCTAGATAACAGGTTTGAGCTACCATCCATAGCTATTTGCTTTGTTTTTGAAGGCTTTGAGGGGACATCCCATTTCCTTGACTCATGTATTTTTCTTTGTTTCATGAACACACTGAACTTTTTCAAGAAATTATCAGCAAAAGCTGTGGCTTCTTCCTCTGAAAAAGTCACAGCTCTGTGATACCAGTGAGTTTCTCCTTTTTAATCAAGAAAATTACTAAGCTCATAATAACCTAAGAAGAAACCAAGTCAGAGAAAGATGTTAAAGATATGAATGCTGAAGGCTAGTGTCACGGAGTTGTCGCAACACAACGTGGTATTTTATGCTCCTATGAATTGTTTCTTCACAGTCACATGGATTCTCTGCTTCGTGCTCTATGTTGTTATTAAAACACATAAAGATAAATTTCTGCCTTTTGGCCTCAAATCAAGACGTTTGCTTAAGAATTTTGAGTTAACTTCAATATATATGAGCCTTGTTTTTCCCAAAGAGAGCAAAAGAAAAAAACTCACTAATGATGTTCCTGTAATTACAAACTCCTCTACTGGAAGGTCATGTCGAGAAGGATACTTGGTATTCAAAATGAATACAGTATCCGTGTCAAACTGCCTAAATTGCTTCTCAAGCATATTGCTGTAATGATGGGTAAATGTGAGAAACTTTACTGAGAAAAATTTTATTCCTGAGACATCCATAACTAGATTTGCTGAGTCATCGGAGCTCCAATGACTCCGTAAGAACACTTGCCACCCTCCATTTCTGTTCAGGGTAAGTTCTGTCACCAATTTTATGAGTTGTTTCATTATTTTAATCTGTCTTTAAAAGAAGGAGCTTTTCTAGAAACTGTAAGATTGTAGTTTGTACTCATTTCAGAAATGTATAGTTTTCAGAAAAACAGGATTTGGAAATTGAGTATAAATACTGTACCGTTAGTACACTGGTTTTATTATCTTCAATAAAAAAATAACTTTAACCCCAACTACTTTGTTCAGTGTTGTGATTCGCTCTGTTCGTTCTGTTTTGTTGATTAGTTGGAATACACAGAGACCATGAAATACAGTAAACCACTAGCCTTGATACTAATCACCAGGGAAAATGCCATTAGCTATGCTTAACATGTGAAACCACACTCCATCCCTCAGGCTCTCGGGCTTCCATAATGTTATTCTCCACACTTACAGCTTTTTAGAAAATTTCCAATTTGGTCATTAACTTATCTATTAATATTTTTAAAGTTAATTAAAGTAAGAGGATAAAAATATTCAGAAGGCTGCATTAGCCAGCACTGGAAGGATCTACTGTGTACTTGGGAAAAGGACTATGCACTTAGTTTCTTTCTTTTATGGGCTTCTTAGTATGGGATGATGATACCCAAGCGTGGAGAATTTGTAGTTACAATGCACCACACTAACTTCTACTTTCTATTTCCATGTGTAAAAGCCTGAAAGCTGTTGTTCTGACCTAAAAACAAGTGCAAGGCAGAACATGCTGGAAAACCAACCATTCTCCTTAGATGTTTAACAGATGTGTAGGCTTGGGGCAGTCACTGACCAAGGTTGGAAGGATACGGGATGGGCAGACAGGAAAACAGCTGGATCTTCCTCTCACAGAGCACAACCTCTGTAGGAAGCATTGCTGGGCAAGAAGTAATTGATGGATCCCCGGGAACTCTAGGTAGACAGATCTGAAAGTTAGAAACTCCATAACGCTTCCGCGTATGTTATTAGTTTTACTTCCACAAATTCATCCAGATTCTCACAGTAAGTACTTTTTCCATCTGTTTATGCATCCACGGGGTGGGTGGGGGGATGGACAATGAAATATGCTAAAATAGTATGTTGTTAAATAGGCACACACACAAGTAGAAGCTATCTAATCAGAGCTTCAATTGTTTGGGTTATATTAGCCCCTTACTTATGAAAGAGAAATACGCAACTCTGATTCACCTTAATCGCCCTGTTCCTCCTAAGAAAGTGAATGAACAAAAGTACTCTGCAAGTCTATTCTAGGGATATAGATTTAAAAGGACTGTAGAACACTCCTGCTTGCTCTATCTCTTCCCACCATGTTACTAAAGGCATATAATATAGATGGCAATTCTTACTACCTGGTGTATCATGTCTAACTAGCAAGAAAAAATTACAAAATATACTAAAAGAGCAGTTAATGTCAGAAAACAAAGCTATCAGAATTATCAGAATCCTAATATAAATACAATTTAGAGACAAAAGATTCTACAGCAATACTCAAGTGTAGGTAGACAATGTAAGGACACAGATGGAGATTCTTATAAAGAGGCAAGAAGAAATGCTAAAAGTTTGTTTTTTTAAAAAAAAAATGTAACAAATGAGGGATGCTTTTGATGGGCTTATTAATAGGTCAGCCTTGAGAAAATCTCTGGGCTTGAGAATATATTAATTAAAAAATATAGATCTGAAAACCAAGAAAATAAAGACCGGGAAATTAGCATCCAAGGACTGTAGAATATCATTAAAAAGTATAATGCCTATGTAATAACAGTACAGTATGGAAAGAAAGTACAGAAAAAGAGAAATTCAAAGTAACAATAAGAGAGAATTTCTCCTAAATTACAGTCAAATGCAAACATTCAGAGGACATCAGCCAGTCAAACTAACAAAAAATTGCTAATTCTTATTCTGGCTAAGAGTTCATAAAGATTGCTTTCTTCTATATCCTTTCCAGTATTCATTATCTTAATTTCTTACTGGGAGCATGTTAAGAACTCGTCAGAATGCTGGAATGAGATCATTGTGTTTCTGGTCTGCATTTCACTAACGGTTAGTGTGGTGGTTTGAATATGCTTGATCCATGGGAAGTAGCATCATTAGGAGGTGTGCTTCTTTGGAATAGGTATGGCCCTGTTGGAAGAAGGTTTTCACTATGGGGGTGGGCTTTGAGAGCTCTTGAGAGCCTCCTCCTGACTGCCTGTGAAAGACAGAGTCTCCTTCTGGCTGCCTTCAGATAAAGATGTAGAACCTCAGTTCCTCCAGCACCGTGTCTGCCTGGACGTAGTCATGTTTCCTGCCATGACAATGATAGACTAAACTGTAAGCCAGCCCCAATTAGATGTTGTCCTTTATAAATTTTCTTTTGATCTAAGCCCACTTATCATTTGAATAAAAAAAGGATACTGATTTCTTTGAGTTAATTTGATATCCAGGCACTTTGCTGAAGTTCTTTATCAGTTGTATGGGTTCTCTGGTAGAATTTTGGGGGTTGCTATCATATACTATCTGTGAATAGTAATACCTCAACTTCTTCCTTTCTGATTTGAACCCCTTTGATCTCCTTTTGTTGTCTTATTGATCTAGCTAGAACTTCAAGTACCATATAGAATAGATAGGGAGAGAATGTCCAACCTTGTTTTGTCCTTGATTTTAGTAGGATTGCTTCAAGTTTCTCTTCATTTAATTTGATGTTGGCTACTGGTTTGCTGTATATTGCTTTTATTATGTTTAGGTCTCTGCCTTGAATTCTTAATATCTCCAAAAATTTTAATAAGAAGGGGAGTTGTCAAAGGCTTTTTTAGCATATAATGTGATGGTTATGTGACTTTTTCTATGAGTTTGTTTATACAATAGATTATATTAATGGATTTTTATATATAGAACCATCCCTGTATCCCTGGGATGAAGCATACTTGATCATGGTGAATGGTATTTTGATGTGCTTGTGATTTTGATTTTCATTAGTTTTATTGTGTGGGTGGGAGAGAGGATGGGGAGTAGAAAAGGGGGAAGGATCCGGTATGGAGAGAAACAGGACAGAAGCCTAGAGAGCCAGGAGAATAAGTGGAAATATGTAGCTGCTTGGAGTGGAGAGTGGAGAACTTCAGAAAGTCCCAGAGACCTGGAATGTGAAAGGCTTCCAGGACTCAATGGAGATGACTTTAGCCGAAATTCCCAACAGTGACGATATGGAACCTGATGAGACCACGTCCAGTAGATAGACTGGATGGCCTCTCGTGGAGAGGTGTATTGTGGATACCGATACACCTTCAAATTTTCTGACCCAAAATTCTTGTCTAAAAGAATATGCAGGGAAAAATATGGAGCAGAAACAAATCAAATGGCTGTCTAGTGACTGGCCACAAACTTGAGATTCATTCCCTGGATAAGCACCAAACCTTGACACTATTACTGATGCTATGTTGTGCTTGCAAACAAGGGACTAGCATGGCTATCCTCTGAGAGGCTCTACCAGCAGCTGACTGAGACAGATGCAGATACTCACAGCCAACCAGTTCAGGGACCCATGTGGAACAGTTGGAAGGATTAAAGGAACTGAAAGGGATCGCAACCCTACAGGAAGACCAACAGTGTCGACTAACCTAAACCCTTGGGAACTCCCAAAGTCTTAAGTCACAACCAAAAAGCATGCATGGTCTGGCCTCAGTGGGAAAGAATGAGCCTAATCCTGTAGAGATTTGATGCCCCAAGGAGCAGGGAATGCCTAAGGGGCACCTTCTCAGAGGCAAAGGAAATAAAGGATTGGGGAAGAACTCTTAGAGGGGGAACTGGAAGAAGGGACAACATTTAAAATAATTAATTAATAGTAATAAATGAAAAAAGATGTTCTTTTTAAGAGTTGCCTAGGTCATAGTGTCTCTTCACAGAAGCAAAAATCCTAAGACAATTAGTAAATACTGAGGACTTCTGGCTATCTGTATTTCTTCTTTTGGAAAAAGTCAATGCATCACAATGGAGTTTTCTCAAAATAATTCGAAGTATGTACTACCATATTATCTAGTAATTCCACTGCTGGATATACATTCAAAAGGATAGCATTGCGAATAAAAGACATATCTATGATCTCATGCTTATAAAAGTACCATTTATAATAGCTAATATATAGAACTAGCCAGAGTCTCCAACAACTATTGTATACAACAATTTGCCAGATACATTTCACAATAACTAGAAAATGAAAACTGTAAGTCCCCAACACATAGGAGTTTTTGCATGTTTTAGAATAGATAAATTTTAATGATCTTGATTTGATAATTTTACACTTCAGACATGCATTATATAATTTTACACTATTCCCACAAATATGTAAAAATGTCTTGTGTTGAGTTTTTTAAAAAATACCTTTATTTCAGGGGTCAGTATTTGAATATATGAATTTGAAGAGGCCATATTGTGACCATATGGCTATTATCATCAAAAAGTGCAAATGAAAACCGTGTTAAGATAAAACTATGTATCTAATAAAAAGCCAAAATCCAGAATGCTGATGCTGAGGAAGCTATAGGAAAGCCTACCTGCCCACTCACAGCTGTGGAGAGTACAACATGGTACAGCCATTTCAGAAGACTGTGGTTTCCTACAAAACTAAACACACTCCTCCCATACAAAAGTGAAAACTATGAGAATAGTTTGCAAGTTTGTGAGGAAGGAAGGAGAAACAAATTCATGGTGCATAGAGAACTTTTAACTCAGTAAATTACTTAGTATAAAAAATGTAAATGGGGGCTGAATGGATAGCTTAGTGACTAAGTGTTCATAATTTGCTGTAAGAGGACTGAAGTTTGGAACCCATGTTGGACAGCTTGCGTTGGCCTGTAATTCCATTTCCAGGGAATCTGACGCCCTTTTTTGGTCTTCACAGGTACCTGTAGTCATGTGTGCTTACTCCTACAGTTGTATATATACATAATCAAATTATAAAATAAAAAAGGTATGAAAATGTGGATTATGTCAGTATATATTTGTACGACACCACAGAATGTGGAAACCAAAGAAACTGTAATTTAAACTGTGTACTTCAGTGATTAGAATGTGTGAGTGTAAAGTTATCAGTTGCAACACTTGTACCTAATAAATGCTAACTTCAGGAGAGTCTGTATGTTGGGGGAGAACGGAGGCATAAGGAAAATCTCTCAGCTTTCCCTGTGTAACATGTCTATGATAATGCGTTAGTGAAACACACTACTTGGTATGCTAACCAAAAATAATAAAACAAGATGATATTCTAAATATACATGACACTGTAGACCCACTATTAATCTCAATAGTTTCTTCAAAATTATATTTTGTCTTTCAATTATGCAATTGTCAGTCCACAACTGTATTAATATTGGATTTATACTATCCTCAAAATATCTTTCCTTATGTTCTCCCAAATTTTTACCACAGTGTGTCATACTAATAAACAGCTCTATGCACATTAACTGTGTCAGACATCATGATTGGATGCCCTATCTTATAAAACCCATTTAAAGAACAGTTTTATTATACTAAAAACATAAGGCAAAAACTTATATTACATATCAAAAACTTATGCATCTTTCAGAAAACAATAATTTGAGCTAAATGTCAATGTCATGTTAGTCAAGTAAGGGGTAAGGATTTTTTATAGCTGTCAGTTAAATTTACAAAATTGATTTATAATTCTTTCACAATCATCAAGAAATTGCATCGTCTCAAGCCCAAAAGAAAAAGTTTTATACGTTAAAATGTTAAAATAGCGGCTGGAGAGATGGTTCAGTGGTTAAGAGCATTGACTGCTTTCCCAGAGATCCTAAGTTCAATTCCCAGCAACCACATGGTGGTTCACAACCATCTCTAATGGGCATCTTATGCCCTCTTATGGTGCATCTGAAGACAGCTAAAGTTTACTTATATATAATAAACAAATAAATCTTTTTTAAAAAAAATATTAAAGTAGGGCTAGAGAGATGGCTTAGGGGTTAAGAGCACTGGCTGCTCTTCCAGAGGGCTTGAGTTCAATTCCCAGCAAGTACGTGGTGACTCACAACCATCTGTAATGCGATCTGATGCCCTCTTCTGGTGTGTCTGAGGACAGCAACAGTGTACTCATACATAAAATAAATTGATAAATCTAAACAAAATGTTAAAGTAACATGAATTAGGTCTAATGGAATATAGAAGACTCAGAGCATGAGGGATGGTAGCTTGTGTCCATTGGGAGAAGGCAGCATTGCGGCCAGACCACTGCTTAGTGGAGGAAGCTGACTCATGCTGACCAGTGTTTGTAAAGATTCAGGAACCAAAACACAGAATTCAAGTCTCCTTTTTCCCTTCTTTCTCTTTGCCAATTTAAAAAGTCATTTTCCTTATCTATAAAATGGTTAGGGGCCCTGTTCACTTACACAATCATTAAACATAGCGAACCCCCAGCTATAAATAAAAAGAATCTATGTGCTATTGATTTGATATGAGCAAAGATTTGATATTTTCATTCTATTACAAAAGTTTTGCTCAATAATCCTCTTCCTCAGCCTCCGTGTACTTAGGAAGAGCACATTATGGAGCACAAATATTCCAATGCTTGAGAACAAAATGAAATGTCCAATTCTCGCTCCCCTTCCTGCATAGCCTAAAACAATGCCTTAGCCTCTCTGTTTACAATTTCCACCAGACAAAAGCAATATTATGACCACATAGTCCAGGGGCTTAAACTAATCAAAGGGAAGGGAAGTCGTGCATTTTAGCCAAGCAAACCGTTTTCCACCATGTGTCTTGGAAAATAATAAAAATGTAATGGTTTGTGTTAAGATGTTTGGCTTATTAGGGTAAGATGCTTGAACATAGACTAATCCATCAACTGTCTATTTAAATAAATACAAACAAATAGATCATTTACACACAATGGGATCATAAAACAAGTATTTTCTATGAATAGAAGTTTTGTTTTCTAATCTGAAGAGAGAAATTATGTGCTATTTGTGTTCACAGATAATTAAATCATTACTTATGCATCTGTCATAACTTCTGCATTATATATCTTGTGAAATAAATTATATATGTGTGTGTGCATAAACAGTGACCTCATTAGCTCCCAATTTATCCCTCCCATCAAAACAATAAAATCCCTGTCTGCCAGTCTACTGCTGGATACAATAGCATGGCGTGTTTGTGCAACCAAGCTTCTTCTAATGGTTTAATTTAATTTTTGGAAACTTTAGGCATGGTATTGTATTTCTATCTCTTCCACACCTCCAACACTTACTGCGCCCTTTCCCAAACGCTTGTGCTATTGGTTTTTCACCACTGACAAGCTAAGAGAACCAGCATGAATTTCTTTTAAAATTTCGACAATGCCTTTTCTGGAAATTGCTATTGACTGTTTACTATTGGGTTTGTCGTGAATTTTATATCACACTAACTTACATAATATGCTTCCTAGTGCTTTTGTAAAGTTCTACTAAGTTCAAAGTAATTTTCTCCAAATTAGCTCAATATTTTTAAGGAATGGTGAAAATGTTGTTGTATGTGTTGGCAATGTTACATTGTGTCTCTTTTGCATTTGTTTCCCTCAATAAAGAAAAATCTCCATGCATTATCCAAATTTAATATTATTACATACAAAAATGGCTCCAAGCAAGATTTGGGGATTTTTTTGGATTTGTCTTATTTTTTTCTTTTTTTCTGTTTTATTGGATATTTTATGTATTTACATTTCAAATGTTATCCCCTTTCCCAGTTCCTCTCTCTCCCATCCTCCTTCCCCTGCTTCTTTGAGGATGCTCCCCCTCCCATTCACCCACTCCCATCTCAACACCCTGGCATTCCCCTATACTGGGTAAAGGAGCCTTCACAGAACCAAGGGTTTCTCTTCCTATTGATACCAGACAATGCCATTCTCTGCTACATATATGGCTGGAGCCGTGGCTCTCTCCATGTATACTTTTTGGTAGGTGGTTTAGTTCCTGGGAGCTCTGGGGGCCTCTGGTCTTGTTGATTGATATTGTTTTTCCTATGGGGTTACAAACCCCTTCATATCCTTCAGTCCTTTCTCTAACTCCTCCATTGGGGTCCCTGTACTCAGTCTAATGGTTAGCTGCAGGCATCCAAGCAAGATGTGTGATTCCTCTTTAAACACAATGGAATTCAAAATACAGTTGAACCTATTTGTATGTTACACAGAATGTCACTTCCTGTGCTGCAGTTTGAGTTAGCATCTGAACAGAATTAGCAATTTACTGAAGAATGCTCTAAAACTGTCTCCCTACCAAAAAAAAAAAAAAAAAAAAAAAAAACTTGCCTATCACCAGATTTGAGCCAAAAGTGTCTTTTGGTTTCTATTTTTCAAAACCTACTTTAATAATTGTACTTAAATGCATTAACCTCCCTTTTCTAGCTCACCACCCACCAATGGAAAGGGAAGGTTAATAGGGCAAAGGAGGAGGTGGACCTGTTTGGAAATAGTTCTTTGGGGTTAATACAATCTGCCTTGTCAGGATATCAGCAGTTTAGTTCACACAAATCAGCAGTAGTAACTTGGTCCATTTGCAAACACTATTCACAAGTCAGCCATGGCAGTTCAGTCCAGAAGAAACCATGAGGCTCTGCAAATCAGCCCAAGTCTGAGGAAGTGGCAAGAAGCCTCCTCACCAGAACTCTACCAGAAGATCTCTGGTGCGTTTCTCTCTAGGAAGTCATGACAAATGATGATCAGCAAAGACTGGCAAGGTGAACCAATACCCCATAGCATTGTAAGTGTAGACCAGCATCAGAACGTTCAGAAAGAGTAGCAAAGTGTGGCAAGGCAAACCAATACCACACAGCATCATCCACAGTCGGATGGGTTATCTTCATACACTTTCCAAACATCACGCTTTCTCCCAAGTGTCCACTCTAGCAAAATATCACATGCCCTTTCCCTAGGCAGCATCCAGAAAAATACCATGTCTGTTCTCAGCAAAACGTCCTCCCATGTGTCTGCTTCAGCAAAAACACCTGCTCACATGCCTGCTCCAGCAAAACATCCTCTCATAAGACAGTTTCCAGAAAAATATCACAACTGAGTTAAAAAAAATTCCATTTTCAGTATCGCTTCTTTAATTATGCCCAATATTTCCTACATGATTTCTATTTCCTTTTCATTTCCCAGTATTTCCTATGCTTGGAAACATTGTCTTCTATATCTTTGAGAAACTGCTCTTGTTGTCATCCTTCCCTCAGTCTTCTCCATCACTGGATCATAGAATTCTCTAGTGTAGAATCTAGGCAAAATCTTTCAAAGTGTTCAGAGTTTACATCACAGTTTATATGAAGGTGGATGTCTTCCATGATTTTATAAACTTTATCCTGAATCATTAACCTCCTGAAATCACAAAAGTTGCCCTGAAGAGCATGGGCTTCACCAATCACAAACATCTAGATGCTATGCTGACTTTTTCAGAGAGCAGGACACAGTTATTATTCCTCACCATGGCACTAATGCAGAAGCCTGGGCAGAAAGAGCTGACACATCCCAGAGATGAGCAGCGGGCAAGAACATACTATGTTTTTCTAGGAGCAATTCCTGTCAACGTGCTTCACCCTGGAGTCTCATTCATCTGTGTGAGTCCCCTTATCCTCAAAAATAGCTTCCTCTGCTTGAAAATTAAAAAGATCTTCATGGAAAATCTAGGCTTCTGTGTTAGGCAAGATGATTCAGATTATACAGTTGGCCACCACCAAGCCCAGTGGCATTATTCAATCTCTGGAACTCCAAAGCAGAAGGAGAGAACTAACATCCACAAGTACATACTCACATGAATTAGTTAAATAAATAATGTAGGTATAGATAAAATAGCTTCAATCAGTCTTTTTATTCTCTACTTGGAGACCTTTAAAATAACTTATTTTTTTTTAAAAAAAAACATAAGCAAAATGAGCTTCTATATAAGGAACAAAGCAAGGGAAATGACAGTTTTGATGCCTCTGAATTAGCATATACATAAAATGAAATAGCATATATCCTGACATAGTCTAACTAAAATGTGAAATATAGAGGATTATAAGCCTATGGCCAAGTTAGTTGTCTGGATGATGCTACAAAATTCTGACTGCAGATTCTCCTTTTCTAATGAATAGGAAGCTCATTCAGAGAGAGGGAGTTTAGAACAAATCAGAGAAAGAGAAAGAGGAGACCTATTTCCAAGGTCTTGCAGTGAATTTTAGGAGCTTCCCTCCTGCCATATAACCAGGGGGCAAAAAAAGAAAGAGTGGGAGAGGCACAAAACAAAATAATAAAGGGTTGGAACCCTCTCCTTTAAACTTAGCACTCACCTATATGTTCCTTCAGCATCTCCTGGATACAGTGGAAATTTGGACTTAACGACTTAACATGTCCTGACAACATCAGGACACAGACAGCTGCCTATCACAGAAAGTCTTGTGTCTCCAGAGACCGACTTCTAGCTTGTGCCCTGTGATCATGTCCTACATATCAAGCAGCTGCTTAGGAATTCACTGGTCCATGCTAATAGTCTCATTTGAGAGTGACTGACCTATCGATCAGAACCTGGCAGCCTGGTTACACTAATAAAAAATCAGATAAAGCTTCTTCCTAACCAGTTTTTGAGGTCATATCTTCCCTCTTCCAGATCCATTCCTCAAGCTTGAAAAAAAGAGTCCAGTCAAGGGACCGCTCCAGCAGGCTTTCGGTCTCTTCTTTTTTATAACTCCAAGAACTACTTCACCTATAATGAACAAGATCTTCTCTTATCATTCAACAATCAAGAAAATGCCACACACACATGTCCACAGGTCAGTCTACTACAAGCAATTACTCAATTGAGACTCCACCATCCAGGGTGACTCTAACTGTTGACAAAAAAACAAAACTAACAAGAGTTAGCAACAAGTTTACTATTGTAACTAGGTAACCTAACCAGATTAACTAGAGATTTTCTTCACAGGCCAGAGAAGCAAAATGACAGCTCCGTTCATCGAAAGCTGGCGCACTATTAAAGATTTGTCTAGGGTCCATATGACAGAAACAAAATTACAAATACCTCAGCTTCAGACTTCTGAGGGAATAGGGTATGAAGCACGGTACCCACGCTTTTCCTGCCGTATGACTTGCTATTGTTTACTTAGTGTACAGTTTGGGGCAATGTTTTTGCCTCAGATCTCTTCATAATCTCAATTGCAGAAGAAAGATTGGCAACAATCACATAAAAATTAGCATATAAAGTTTTTAAAAACCTATACATTTACTATTCAAGATTATTACATTATATGGGTAGCCAAAACTCTTCTTAGATGGTGTCAAGCCTTCAACTTTCAGGAGGATTGTTTCAACTTTACCCCAACCCTATACACACACACACACACACACACACACACACACACACACACACACCTACCTCATCATGACAACTGGGCTAAGAGTACAACTTTGAATGTGAAGTAATCAATTCTGTTACTCTAAAGAAAGCTAATAGCTCACAAGAAACACCTTTGGCAGAATACACCACAAAAAGCAAAGCATGCTGTACAATATTTGAATAAGATGTCAACAATATGTCATGAACCAATATAATTAATTTTTATGTTGAATCTTTGTCTAAAATTCTATGAAATTGCTTCATTTTTATTAACTTGGTTATTTCTTATTTACATTTCTATTGTTATTCCCTTTCCCGGTTTCCCGGCCAACATCCCCCAAACCCCTCCCCCTCCCCTTCTCTATGGCTGTTCTCCTCCCCGTCCTCCCCCCATTACTGCCCTCCCCCAACAATCACATTCACTGGGGGTTTAAGTTAAGACGAAATCCAGAATACACTGTGCCCTATAGATCTCCAATCTGAAATATTTAAAATTCTTGATTTTTAAAAATTTTTATTAGTCTGTTGGGAATTTTACTCAATATTCTTTGCATTTTGGTCATATTAACAACAACTCCCAATTTTTCCCATAGCCATACTCAAATTCCCATTCAGCCAATTGTTTTTGCATCATTCCCCTCCAATCAAGACCAATCCATGTTTCCCAATTATATACTATATTTTGATCACAGTTTCTTTTCCCCATCTCCTCCTGATCCACCTCACCTCCTCACCATTCCCTCTCCCTCTCCCTCCCCCCTTCTTCTCTCCTTCTCTCCCTCTCCCCCACCTCTCACGTACATACATACTGTGTGTTAGAGAAAAATGACTCTTCTCCCAGAAGCTAACAATTGCTAATAATATGTGGGTACCTCTTCAATGCTCAGTGTAATGGTCATCTCAAAGGAGTCTTCATGAAGCTACAATATGCCCTTTAGAAAAGATTGTGCAGTGCACTTACTGTGAAATCAAGTGTACCTGACCAAAGACAGATTGTTCTGATGCCCTGAATGGATGTGGACTTCCAGGAGTGGCACTCTGGGATCGAGTTCCTATGTGTGACTGAAAATACAGCTTTATTGCTTTGTAAAGCTTCGGTGACTTTATCTCTAGCATATGGTGATAAAATCTATCTCTCAGAGTAGGAAGTAGTCTCTAAATGATATACGGTGGGAAATGCTAGCACATGACAGTTTTTAATAGACCATTTGCATACAAATTTGTGACTCATAACCAAACTAAAACTGAATAACAACTTCTAGACAGTTCTATCTACACCACTTAATACCATTCAAGCCCAGCATGCTTTGATTCAGTAGATAACATGACATGACTAAACAAAACCTCAGCTTTGCCCTTTTGGTGTGGATTTACAGCTATTTATCCTCAGAGTTTTGGCTAGCAACTCATACATTCTTATATGGCTCCTGGAATCACCTGAGGAAACAACAGTAGTATTTACTTTTAGATCCATCAAAACATAAAGATGGTTCCAAATCTGCTGTGCTGGCAACCCAGAGAGAGCATGAAGGGAAAAGTGATGAATGTGGTGCTGTTCCCAACAGGACTGACAAACTCAAAAGGGTTTGACAGTTTAGATTTGTAATGGAAACAATAAACTATTTACAGAGAACTCTTTTTTTTTATGTTTGTTGCAACAATCTGGATTTCTAAGCAACAATATTGAAACCACGCTTCTGGATGAAGGGGAAACCCATTTCAGTGTCCTGACTGTAGGACAGTGTGGGAAATGCATGCTGTCCCTGATGTTGCTACCTGGTGTCTTAGTAGCTAAGAAGACTGATGAGTTCATTATCTTCTGGTGCACACTGAGCATGTGATGAGGACACACAACTACATTGCTGGTTGCTTGAAGCTAAAGGGTGTGTTGATGAAAATGAAAAGTAGAGACACCCTACCATCAGCCATATCTTGGTTAGCCTGGGCGAACAAGTACAGGGGGAAGCTTCATAGAACTCTCTGAGCAGATGTTAGGCTTTAGCTGCTGGTATCGTATGAGTTTCACATGAGTCAGCCTTCCACGGCTTGATTCTGGGCTGTGTGGTGACCACTCTGTCTTAGAAACTTGCTGGCTTACATACGATCAAGCTCTAAGACTCAAGACCTGTGGCTATTCAGTCAGTGCGCTATCATTTAGCTGAAGGAGATCAGAGTTTCATCATAATCCACCACTAAATACACCTTGAGGTAGCTGTTCGCCATCCCTTCTCTTCCGCTCTCATAGCCTTTGCTCTTCCACCTCGCCATGACTTGAACTCTCGGAGAACTCATCTTGTCCGTCAGAACCTGGCATCCCAAAGGATCAGAATGAAAGCACACTGCAAAGATGAGGATCTTCCCATTTTCCTCCTTAGAACCCCTAGTTAGGAAAGACCTTCGTTTTCAAGGATGAGAGGTTTTCAGAATGTAAAACAGATTGGGGATGCTCCGTCCTTCATTCTGACCGCACACTGCTGGTGAGGTGCTTACCCTGCATAGGAGAAGACCTGCCATGATGGGGGCAATGACGGGACATGGACTCCAGCCAAGCTGATAAAAAGGTTCCTTCGCATTATTTACTTTAATGCCAAAGATGTTATTTGTGAGTCAAAATGCAGGCGATATGAACATGTGTGTTCCATATGACCAAATTTCTAGTCATATCATTCAACTTTTTAATTAATTAATTTATTCACTTTACATTCCAATATCACCCCCATTTCTCCCAGTGCCCCATCACACAGAGCCTCCCCCAATACCCCAGCCCCTTCTCCACTCAGTTTATCTACAAGAATAAAGACTTAAGAGGAAGCAAATAATATAAATGTTTAAAAAGAAATATCTGGGGGCAACACACCTCTTCTAAAATCCACCCAAACCCCCCAACATCCCCAGAATTGGTCTCTCTCCCCTAATTAATTTATACTGAGTATCCGCTCTACATGACCCAATTTCCTGGTTGAAGGAGATGTCACAGCCATCATGCTTTTCTGATGCCCATGGTCTCAGAGCTGCTGAACCATTACGTAGAGTTTTGGGGACTGATTGTTGTTATTTCTTCCTGAAATTAACTTTATGGTATTCTAAATCATTCTAACCTGCACTCCTTTCAGAACTACACTACTGCAAAGCCAGTACTGGAATAAACCATTATAATCTCTTATTAAAATCTACTTTTAAACAACTAGGTTGTCAAAAGATGTAGGATCTTCATTTGGACCTAAACTATATAAAATAACTTTGACAAAGACTGGAACCACAATTTAGGACTTTTTCACAACCTAAGAGATGTCAAAGTTTAATTTTGTTAATACATTAACAAATATTAAGCATTAAAATCTTGCATTTCAGTGGAAAGTGAAGCAATATTTCTTGTTTCAACAATAATACTTTATTTCCCTGCCTAACTATTCAGGGAGTTGGTGTAAACTTTACCTCTTTTTCCTCCCTGAAATCTGAAATTTCTTTTTTATGTTTTCTACATAAAACCCCATGCCTGCAGATAGCATTAGATCACACCCCAGAAGGCTGCCAAGGGTAACACTGGAAGATAATAATATGATGATGAAATCTATTTTAATGTACCACATTAGACAAAGAAAATCACTTAATCCTCTACAAGGTCACTTTCCCAAATTCAGAAATGAGCAGGTCACTTTTCTGCTTAATGTCTCACCACAGTCTGAGATAGCCTCAAAAATATAGTTTCTACCTTGGCCAGGGCAGAGAGCCCCTCTGTCACTCCAAGGCCTTATTTCTACATTCTTCTCATTCATCTCCCTTCTTTCTCTACACAGCATCTTAGCTCCCCGTCACTGCACAGTCTAGCCAATCTACAGAGTGCCCAGCTTATCGTATGCTTCAGGCAAACTGACAGTTGTTTCCTCTAGTTTTAGTAACACCTTAGCATTCCTGACAGCTTGGAGAACTTTCTTTCAAAAGTCTTCAAAGTCACTCCATCTGTGGAAACATCTGCAAGCTTTCTCGGTGTTGGGAAAAGTTAATCAGAGGTCCCTATTCTACCATAATTGGGCTTTGTTCATGATTTTAAATTGACTTGTTCCATCTTTTATTTTTACTATGTCTCAAGAACAAAAAGTACATTTCAATAATCTGTGGATTTAAGTTGCCATTGTTTACCCAAATGCTACATGCATTACCATACACTTAAAGAAAACTGGAGACTATTTGATGGGGAAAGTGATTATATAATGTTTTGTGCCACTCTGTATGAACAAGAGGCTAACTAAAATGCACCTCATCAAGATGCCATGTAGACTTGGAGACTGACAGAGTGTCCCCACGGGCTCAGATGCAAACACGGCTCAGATGCTCAGACACATCACTCAGTCTGACCTTGAACATTTACCTTAGGGCCTAACAGGATTACCATGGTACAGTATCTGAAGGGACTTAGAACACATTTTCTGGTCTCAAACAGTTCACACCAACCCAGCTCTACCACAGAACAGTCTGTGAATTTGGATAAATTTTCATTTTGAATCTGTTGATGAATTTGTGTGAGGCTTATACAAAATGGTTGCAAGGATAACATGTAGAATAAGTCCTTTTCTTCTATGCCTGAGTAGGCATTCTTTATTAAGAGGCTATATTACATGGAAATCTATCTCATATGTGTGTGCTGACACGCAGAGCAAATGCCACCTTGTCATAGCCACATGATCATTTATTAGATTCTTGTTCTTTAGAATTTTAATTTTCCCACAATCCATACTAGAATCTATTTTTTAAAAATTATCCATACGAAACCCAGGATAAACAATACACATTTTGTTTTAACTCATCAGTTTCAAATGTTGTTGAATTTATTATTAATTTAAATTGGACTTCATTAAGCAAAATGTATATGATGTATATGTAAAGTTTTGTTTTACGTTCTTAAGAGGAGAAATTTTAACTTAGTAAATATACCTAATGAGAACTAGCCTACCTTTATGATCTCTTCAAAGGAAGGCTGCCTCTTGATACTGATAACTGTCTCAACTATTGTCATTCCTTTTTGTAGTACTGAAATGCTCCCACAAATAGAAAAGGGGGAGAAATTTCTTACAAATTGGTCATCCAACAAGGGATTGTTATCCAAAACAGAAGGAATCCCAAAATACCAGAAAAGATACTATTTCAAAATAGGTTAAGTGGCAGGGGGGCACATCCTCGTGAAGATGGGGGAAGGAGGTATGGGATGTGGAACAGTCAGAGGGTGGACCAAGAGGGGGATAAAATCTGGACTGTAAAAAACAAAAATTAAATAAAATGTTTTAAAAAGACATGAATAGACTTTTTTCAAAAGAAGACATGTGTCCAACAGGTATGTACGGAAATACTCAACATCACTGGTCATCAGAAAAATGCAGATAAAGTCACAAGAAACTGATTTTATTTTATCCCCTTCAGAATGGTTATTGTCAAAAAGACAAAGTGATGTTCATACAAGGGTGCAAACAATGTAAAAATATACATTGTAGAAATGTAAATTAACAAACGCATTATGTAAACATTCAAATTCCTCTTAACAGTAAGTAATGCCATTACTAATTATATATTCAAGAAAAATAATTCATTATAAAGAGTTACCTGTACTTCCATATGTATTGAGCAGACTATTCATAATAGCAAGATATTGAATCAATCAAGCTTTCATCAGCAAATGACAGCATAAGGAAGGTGTGTGTGTGTGTTTGTGTGTGTGTGTGTGTGTGTGTGATAAAATAACATTTATCTATGATACATATCATTTATAGGGAAATTGGAAGAATTGGAAATCATTGTTATATAAAATAAGCCAAATAGTGGAAAATAAATACCGCATGTTCTCATTCATTCCTAGAAACTAAAAATTCAGTCTCATAAGAGAACGGATTGGAAGAGTCGTCACTGGAAGCAGGAAACAAGAGAAAGGTGGAGAGCGGTAAAAATGAGGAGGAATCTGTCGTAAAAATTAATTGTGGGTTTCTACCCAAGCCTAGACCATTCAGCTCCCAAGTAAGTAACAGAAAACTTTATAATAAGCCTTAACAGCATTAAAGCCGAGCAGATATCAAGCCACTATGCTATTTTGTCTACTTCCCTGCATGTAGCCCCAACATATAACTTGTTAAATTCTGCCTGGGCCATTCTTACTCCAACTGACCAGCCCTCATGGTAGTTCTCATGATCCCTTACCCCATAGTGTCTTCCTCCCATCTTCCCTCTCTCTTTTCTCTCCCTCATGGTCCTGCCTCAGAAAAACCAAGCTAGAAAACAAAAGCCCTGCCTACCTCTATTCTTCCCAGCTATAGACTGTAAGCATTTTTATTCAACACATAGTTTTAAACTAAGGAGCAAGATTACATAGCATCACTGAGAGTCAGTGAGAATTTCCTCATCCCTGGGTGCAACCAGATCTTGGAGAATGGTCATTATATAGCATTACAATACAAACAACAGACCAAACTTCAACAAGAATCAATGCACAGAGAGGCTGATTGAGTTTGGGTCTCTGAAGCATGGTTCAAGTGACAACTAGTTACACCAATCTAAGGTGTGTTTCAAAATCATTAAAAGAGTATGGAAGTTTCCATGAGTAGAAGTGGTTGGTGTTAGAGCAGAAGGAAATGTTTCCCAGCCTAATTTGATTACTACACATGGTACAATGTATGAACCTGCTGTGTGGTACTCCACAAGGACGTTATGCCTCAATACGGATAACCATTTAAACCAACAAATAATAAAATATCTCCTGTGATAACAGGGGAGGCAAGAAGAAGAAGTTTGAAGCCAACGATATTTTCAGATGTCCACAATATTTATCTTCACATCTCTGGTGCTGCATTCTGATATAATACAAATACTTCTGTTAGGTTTATTAACTCTCCGAAGGACATCAATCTTAAAATAGATATAACTTATTTGCCCAGTAAACCAAAGGGCAGTAGGTAGTTACTAGAGTTAGATTTCTTTCAAGGGTCTTTAAACTACTTTTTACATTATGCGATCTATATTCGTACACACTAGAAAGTAATCTGTGTAATGTTGTTTGTTGGTTTGTTGGTTTGTTTGTTTCAGAAAAGTCAGTGCAGGCAAAGTGACATTTCATACTCTCCAGTTGCCTGGGTTTGTACACTGTTTATTTGCCTCTACTACAAGGTGAGCTGTTTTAATACTTCCCCCTGACTTGGGGTTAGCAATCAATAAGAACATGATTTGAAAACAATAGGTGGAGGATTGTAATTGAAAACATTGATGCAAATACCAAATTAATAAAAGCTAATGTTGTTTTAATTTTAATGTAACTTGTACTCATTACTGTGTGATTAAAATGTTCCTTTGAGAGAAAAATTCACTATCCCCTATTTGCAAAGAAATGGATAGAAATTTATTTGCTATCTGTCAATCTTATCTGTTTTATACAGCTGACCACCCTCTACAGTAATCACACTTTGACTAGTGAAGCTCCATTTCCTATTATGAACAATGGGTAAATATTATGTGTTTATAAATCACTGAGTAGATGGAGTGTTCCTTATGATCCCTGCAACATAGCCACTCTCCACTCCCACCACAGTACCATGCTTCATAAAGCCTTTGCACATTGGCCCTTTGTCCGCAAACTTGTTGAGATCAGTTTTCCTCTCGTTATTATTTCTGAGTTTTAGTATATTTTTCAGAATTTTAAACATTAATCTTGTATTTACATCTTTTCTGCCTTTTCTTTTCACAACTCCAACTGGTCCAGTGCATTCCCCAACACACACACACACACACACACACACACACACACACACACACACACACATTGAGAGAAAACTGATTGTTTCAGAGTTAGCCTGTAGCTCTTCCTCTAGGGGTAGAGCCATGTGAAATTTCTCCTGTTTGGCTTGACATGTCACCTGGTGCTGTCATTGTGCAGGTCTTCTGAGTTAGGCAGCCATACTGTTGAGAATTCATGGGAGCAGCTCCTCCTGTCTGTCAGTAACTAGAAGATGTGTTTTAAAGTATTCCACTCCAATAATGGACTTAGCAATTTATCCATATACTTTTTGTTTGTGTTGATTTATCTCCATAAGTTTTACCTGGAGCATTTATCATCTTTCAGGATTTTATTCATTTACTTTTATTTCTAAAATATTCATTATGTATATCCATTGTACACAATACTGTGTTAAACAAGAAAATTTTCATTTATATATATATATATTCTCATATCCTCTCCTGCCTTCCTGCTCTCTACCTTCTATGTCATATATACATATATATGATTTTACATTTCTACATAAAGGTAAGTAACTAAAATATAGAAATACATGGTTTTTATACTTCTAAAACTCTTAATTCACTTAATATTGTCTCCAGTTGCATTCACTTTTTGCAAATAACATGACTCTATTGGGGGGATTCAAATAATTCAACTGTGTACACATAACATATTTTCTTTTCTTGCTTTTCTCTTTTCTTTTATTGGATATTTTATTTATTCTAAACCTTGGCTATTGGAAATAGTGCTACAATAAATATTAATGAACAAGTGTTTCTATATCAAGTTGAATTAGATTTCTTTATGTAAATACTCAAGAATGATATATAAGGACCTATTTTGAGGTTTGTTGTATTCTTTATATTTTTCTCTTCTTATTGTGACATGTGTACATATATATATATACATATATATATATATATATATATATATATATATATAATTTGTTGAGTCTGTTTATGTTGCTTGGATGCTTATGCTTTTGGACCTTGATCACTTGGTATGAGGTAACTGATTAGAGGCTCATTCTTGGGGAGCACTGATTCTCTCATCTCAGGAGTTGATAACTGTCTACCATTCCATCCAGGGGTGGGACTTGTGAGGGTTCCTCTCCATCTTGGCACATCAACTGGTATCTTAATCATTCACGTTCTGTTCAGACTGCCATAATGTTAGGATCTTGTGAATAATCAATTAGTCCTGAAGTAATATACATACGAGTAACATTAAACAGACTGACTTGGTTATATTTATAGTTTTAGGAATATACATACATATAACAATAATTAAAGAATACATGTCATGAGCTTGAGATCAAGATAGAGGTATACAAGAAGGGTTAGAAAGAGAAAAGGGAAGGGAGAAAAGAAAAGATTATATTTTAATTTCAAAACGTTTTTGAACAAAATTTTAAACAGTATTTTATGAGTGAAGTTCCCCTTCTTATATGGAAGACGCTATCTCGTAGCAAATGTCTGGTCTGGTTTTTATTGCGGCTAGACTTACCATACATCCCCAGTAACACTGCAGTGCCTTTAACACTCATAATGATTTCTACTTGACATGGTAGCATTATGATAATACTAAGAGAACTTTGACGTATCCCTTAGTGTCTGTCTGGGTGGTTGTCTGGCTTATTAGATTTTTATTCAATCCAGACTTTTGCACATGCTTGGCAAATGTTCTACAACTAAGGCATATCCTTTAGTCATTCCGCTTCTATAATTACACTATGGTCAGAGGTTTGGGTTACAAAAAAAAACTTAAATTTGATGCTTATTTGCACCTTGCATGAGACATGTTTTATAGCTATCTGATTAAAGCTTAATAAGAGTATATCATTTAATATTAAATATAAAATTGTATATATACCCATTAAATCAAGTTTTTATATTTATATATTCCCTAATTTTGTAAAAGTCTTTTTTGTCATTTGCCTATTTTTCCTATTAAATGAGAAAAAACAAGTTAGAGTCTTTCCTTAAGAAGGTATTATATTTTTGGGTCATAAGTGTTTCAAGGCTGTTTTGTCAAATACATATTTAAGATTCACATTTTCTCTTCTTCTTTGAACATACTTTCCACAAACATTCCTATGGAATTTATATATTGTCTTGTTATTCTTCTAGTGACTATTCTCAGCATGTTGCCTTCTTGCTGGGGTTAATAAAGTTGAATTTTAAACTATTCTTCCATAATGAAAGGCCCTGAAAGTATGTGAGCATAGATCATCTGCCTCCTTAAGCCTTCATTTTTCTACTGCTGAAGCCTAATGATTCAGAACAGCTCTATTAAGTCAGTGCATAAGATAGTGTTGTCATTATTTTATCCGCATAATGTTTGAATTATCTGGTTTCTTTTTCCTCCTCTTCCTCCTCCTCTTCCTCCCCTTCCTCCTCCTCCTCCTCTCCCTCTTCCTCCTCCTCTTCCTGCTCCTCCTCTTCCTCCTTCTCCTCCTCTTCCTCTTCCTCCTCTTCCTTGTCCTCCTCCTCTTCCTCTTCCTCCTCCTCCCTCTTTTTCTTCTCCTTTCCTCCCCCGCCCCCATTCCAGAGTTTCACTATGTTGATCTGGTTATCCTAGAACTCACTATGTAGACCAGGCTAACTTCAAACTCACAGAGATCTTCTTCTGCCTCCCAAGTGTTGGGACCATTAGAGACTATGATTTCTTATTCTTGTCATTATTTTTCTTTGCTTGAAAGCATTCTGTTTTAGTTTATATCAGCCCACACCAAATGATAAATAAACCATTTTTGTTTATATGATTAAACGATAAAGTTTATATTGTAGAGGGGAAAGTAGTGGGCCTTGGCAAAGGCTTTGCCATATATTAACAGGCAGAGTTAATGTCTTGTAGTACTGAATGATAAATCTGTATTGTGTATTTCATAAAATCTTGGCAAGATGGTTTGAATGGTAGTGACACAAAAGTGACAAATAATTAAGGTGATAATTATGCCAATAGCCATGATTTGCTCATTATACACTATGTGCATGCATTGAAGTGTCTCAGCATCTCAAAAATATGGCGATTGCTGCTTCAACTAAAAGTAAAAGCATCTTTTGAGCTTTTAAGGCTTTGTAGCATTGCACCAGAGCCCATCCACTGTTGTTTTTAACCTGCTGTATATCCAATTTAACAACTTTTTTTCAGGATGCATCTTATTTTAGTAATAAAAATATGTCCCTCACTTAATTGAATTTACTGGGAGGTTTATTTTAAAAAATTGGTCCTCAACGTTAATCGGAAACAAAAAAGTCAACAAAAATCTTTAAATTTTATTTTTTGATGTCCTAAACAATAAGTTGAAAAATTATTATCACCTTTGACATTCATAGAATTTGTCTTGAATTAGAAACATTTGTACAAGTCTAGCCCAATTATAAGCCCTGATTCCGAGATAACCACATAGTCCTAAGAGAAAGAAGAAAATTATGATCATGAACTTGAAAAAGACCCAGGGAAACCGACCCAGTATGGACTCAGCATCACAGCCTTGGCTTCCATGTTAGCATGAGCTGATCAAGTGAGCAATATCAACAAGGCCACTACTGGCCATTAATTTCTACTGAGGGAAAGGGACTGGTTCTTATCCTTAACATCAACTATGCTAAAGATGTAAATTCAGCAAAATGCTTGTTAACAAATGCAGGTGAAAGTATTAAGTCAGATAAACGCCATCTCCACACCAGAAGGACAAATGACCCAGGCAGAAGTCCTCATTGGGAGCTGAGACTACCTAGTGGAAGGTTCAGAGGTAACGCGATATTCACAGTCTCTCATGTCATCCTACAAGGTCCATTTTAAGTGCAAACAGAAAGCTACACTTTGTAGTAGAATAATTTCATATTCAAAATCTTGATCAAATGTTCACATTGACATCACTACTGAGCAACAATGTGACCGTCATTCATCTCCTTGTCATGCAGAAGGTAATGCCACCATCAACTCTGGGTTATTTTAAGGACACAGCTTGATCCTAATCATAAACAAATAATTTAAAGTTTTCAGAATGGATTTACAAAATGGATTACAAAGTTTTATATAACAGTGTATGTGTGTGTTCTTCAAAAAAATCGGTCATTAAAATCAAATAAAAAGTCAAGAAAATGTTCTACATTAAAAAAAACTAATTGTTGGGGAGAGGGCGGTAATGGGGGGAGGATGGGGAGGGGAACACCCATATGGAAGGGAAGGGGGAAGGGTTAGGGGGATGTTGGCCTGGAAACCTGGAAAGGGAATAATAATCGGAATGTAAATAAGAAATACTCAAGTTCATAAAGAAAAAAAGCCTAGAGTGCCATAACTAAATGTAAGGCAAAAACTTTAGTTTCAAAATTTTTAATACTTATGTGCAAGTTATGTATAGACAATGTTATTAAATTAACACTATAGCTTAAGGGTACCATTGTGGTAAAGTATGAGAATGTCTTTATCCTTAAGGTTGCAACAGAGTTGGGCAGGGAGGAAAGGAGGGACACAGAAAAGAGGGAAAGAGAAAGGGAGCAAAGAAGATAGGACAGACAGAATAAAGAAAGGAAGATTGGCCAATTGTTGATTGGATGAAGGATACAGATTATGCTTTCATTTCTCATCCAGCTATATGTTCCAAGACCTCCAGTGAATGTCTGAAACCACGGATATTACTGAACCTTACATATACTGTGTTTTTCCCTACACAGCATACTTACAATAAAATTCATCTCATTAAATATAAGATGTTAAATGCTTATAAATTAGAACAATCACAGCCACTGTCTGATAAAATGTCTGGGATCATTTCCATTCTGATTTAAAGCCCTTATAAAACAAAATAGAAGTTATTTGAGTACAAACATTGGGATACCACGTAGTCAACGTAGTACTCAGTAGTCTGGATAACTGGAACTAGTGTATGTGGCTGAACATGAGGACTATACCAGGAACTGAACAACAACTCACACTGGATGAGATGGTGCAAATGGGTCCAACTTCAGCACACTGTTTATGACAAGCGTCTAACTCTCCAGTTAATACTTAGAACTGTAGTTACCCGTGGACAACGGAAATGATGTCAACAAATGGAGTGAGAGAGGGAACTAGTGTGTAAATAACCTTTTTTTCTCTAGACTTGCTGATGATTTGAAATAGAAGTTGAAAGGTAGAAGATAAATCATTTTCTTCCCTCTATTCAATAAAAATCTAACTCAGGGTAGCCTAAGAGATGTAGAGTGACTACATTTCATAGACAGTAACATCAAAGACTGATAAACCTTAAATAAGATTTGTAAGGAAGCTATGGCAAATTCTTATGGGGAGAATTTATGAAAGACTTGGTATGTGACTACCTGCAATAATTTGATATCACAAACATGCAAAATAATAGTCTAATCAAAGCTAACATCTCAGTATTCCCTCCCATTCAGGAATCTCTGATCATTAATTTACTTCAAGGATATTCATTATCTTATAATTAGTTGAGGCATCAAAAGAATAATGTAGCAAAATTATATATTATTGATAGTCATTGAAACTACTCAGGCTTCAAATTTTGGGTCAGCATAGGATACAGTAGTTGATATGCTAACATTTAGTGATTCTCAAAGTGATTTGAAACAGAAGCTAAAGGTTTTTTTTTTCCTTTTGGCATTTATTTTCTTTTGTACTGGAAATAGTTTTTCTCTCATACAATCTACCCTAACCAGTTCCCATGCCCCTGCTCCACACCTGCTGACTCTACCCCCCCCCTTTCACCCCCAGATCCAATCTCCCTCCACTTCCTCTTCAGGAAAGAGAGGATGCCTAAGAGACAACAGATGAACAAGAACAAACAAGGTGCAATAAGACAACGTGAAATTCTCATATTGATTCCGGACAAGCCAACACAATAGAAAGAAAGGAGTTTCAGAAGCAGGAAAGAGTCAGAAATATACCTGCACCCACTGTTAAGAGTCTCACAAAAACACAAAGCTAACAGCAATAACATATGTGCAGAGACCTAGCATAGATCTGTGCAGGCCCTATGCTTGCCATTTCAGTCTTTGTGAGCCAATGCAAGCCCTGCTTAGTTGATGTAGTGGACCATGTTCTCCTGGTGTCTTCCATCCACTCTGACTCCTATGGTGTTTCCTCCTGCTCTTCTGCAGGGTTCCTACGTTCCAGGGAGAGAGACCTGATGGAGACCTCCAATTAGGCTCTCTCTACATACATAATGTCTGGCTATAGGTCTCTGCACTCACTCCCATATACAGCCAGATGAAGTCTCTCTGCTGATGACTGGGCAAGGCACCAATCTAAGAGTATAACAGTACATCATTAGGGATTATTTTAATGATTTTTTTCTAGTCTTGTTTGGTTCTATCCTATATCTCTAGACTATCCATTCTTGTTTCCTGACCATGTTTAGGGAGAATGGTCTCTCTCTCTCTCTCTCTCTCTCTCTCTCTCTCTCTCTCCCTCCCTCCCTCCCTCCCTCCCCTCACCCCCTCTCTCCTTTCCTCCCTCCCTACCTCCCTCCCTCCCTCCCTCCCCCCTCTCTCTCCCCATTGGAGTGGGCTTCAATTTAAATCTGACATTGGTTGTCCACTCCCTCAAGTTCTGATCCTGCATTGCCCAACAACATCTTGTAGGCAAAACAGATTGTAGATCAGGGGTTTTGTGACTGTTGGTATCCAGGTTTCTCTTTCGGTAGTCTACAGAGGATCTTCCTGCACCAAAGAGACTAGTACATAGGGGTGAGGTTCCACACCTGCACCAACTCAACCTCTCTGCATTCAATGAGCTGTGTGGAAGTTGTCTGTTACCTTAGCCCTCACCTCCTCTGAGTTGGTCCTTGGGGACAATGGACAAGAAACCACAGAATCAATGACACAGATTCTGGGAGCCAGATGAGAAGCAAAAGACTCGTTTATTATTATAATGGACAGTGACTTATACCTTCCTCACATGTCCCCATGGTCCATAACTGCTCATTTTGCACACTTAGCACCAGCCGATTGGCTGACCCAGTCACACACTCTGTCTTTATTCTCCGGGTGTCAAGCAGGTTTCCAGGTTAGTGAATGCAGAAGCACCTGCTACAAGTGCATGGCCCACTACAAGCCACTAATCGGAATGTGCTAACTCACTCCTACACTTATCCTCAGCCATCGGACCCCACTGTCAGTTTGCAGAGGGCAACCTTGTGCACTAGCATCAGCATAGGGATTTCCTTGGCCAGCAATACATTGGAGTGTTACCCAGTCCCACCCCTGGAAGCTTTGTCTGGTTATAAAAGATAGCCACATTAGATTCCATATGTTCCATTGCTAGGGACCCTCACTTGAGTTACCTCTCATAGATTCCAGGATGTTTCCACTGCACTAGGTTTACACACCTCACCCCAATGGCCCCAGTTCCAGTGGTCTCTTCCCTCATTCTCTCCTTCCATCATCCCTACCTGATCAGTCCCATTCCTGTCCCCACATGCTACGAGTCCAGCCACAAAACTTATTCTATTTTCTCTTCCCAGGAAGATCCATGCCACCAGCCCCCAAATATCACTCTCCTCTCTTGGTCTATGGATTGTACCTTGATTATCATTTATTTAACAGCTAATATCCCCTCTACATATAAGTGAATACATATCATATTTCTCTTTCGGGGTCTTGGTTGCCTCACTTAGGTTTATTTTTTCTAGTTGATGTATTTTGCCTGTAATTTTCACGACATCGTTTTTTTTAAACTGCTGAGTTATGTAAATGTACCACATTTTCTTTATCCATTGATTTTTAGTAACTCCACATCTGATAGAGGTCTAATATCCAAAATATATAAGGAGTTCAAGAAAGCAGGGACATAGATCTAAACAGTGAATTTTCAGTAGGGGAGTCTAAAATGGCAAAAAAACACTTAAAGAAATGTTCAACAGAAGCTTTTCAATTTTATGAGATCTTGTTTGTCTATAGTTGAATTTAGAACCTGGGCCATTGGTGTTCTGTTCAGGAAATTTTCCTCTGTGCCAAGTTGTTCAAGGCTCTTTCCTATCTTCTCTTTTATTAGATTGAGTGTATCTGGTTGTATGTGGAGGACCATGATCTACTTGGCCTTGAGCATTCTTCTAGATGGCCACTTGAGCCAGTACCATTTGTTGAATATGCTGTCTTTTTTCCACAGGATAGTTTTGGCTTTTAACTCATAATCATCTGAAGCTCAAGAAGGAAGAGTGAAGTGTGGATGCTTCAGTTCTACTTAGAAGGAGGAACAAAATAATCATGGGAAGTAGAGGGTGGGATATACTTGGGAGGGAGAGAGAAGGGAGATGAGGATAAAGAGGGCAGGATAAGGTGAGGGAGGAGATCAGGAAAATGTACAGAGGGTCAGGAAATTGAACAGAGGTGTGTAGCATGTGGGATGGGGAACTGGGAGTAGTCACCAGATAGTTCCAGATGCAAGGAAAGTAAGAGGCTCCCAGGAACCAATGGGGATGACATTAGCTGAAATACCCAACAAAGGGGAGAGAGAACCTGTAGAGACCATACCCAGAGGTTATGTATGGCCCCCTGGTTAGGGGATGGGGCCATCCACCCATCTCAAAAATTGTAACCCAGAATTGCTCCTGTATAAACCTAATACAAGTGCATCTGGAGCCATGGGTACCTCCATGTATACTCTTTAGTTGGTGGTTTAGTCCCTGGAAGTTCTGGGGAGGGAAGGGGAACTGGTTGGTTGATATTAGTGTTCTTCCTATGGAGTTTACACTGATTCTTAAAAAGATGTTAGGGGTCACAAGATTTATCAAGGTAATTACATATCTTAGGCATATGACATGGAAAAATTGAGGTTACAAAGTCCTTTTTAGAAGGGAGAACAAAAATAGTTATAGAAGAAAATATGGAGACAAAGTTTGGAGCACAGACTGAAGGAAAAGCCATCCAGAGGCTGCCCCACCTGGGTATCCAGCCCATATACATACAACCTCCAAACCCAGACAATATTGCTAATGCCAAAAAAATACATGCTGAAAGGAGCCTGATATAGCTGTCTCCTGAGAGGCTCTGCCAGAGCATGACAAATATAGAGGTGGATGTTTGCAGTCAACCAATGAACTCAGAATGGGGTCCCCATTGGAGGAGTTAGAGAAAGGATTGAAGGAGCTAAAGGGGTTTGCAACACCATAAGAACAATACCAACCAGCCAGAGCTCCCAATGACTAAACCACTACCCAAAGAGTAGACATGGACAGACACATGGCTCCAGCTGCATATGTAGCAGAGGATGGCCTTGATGGGCAACAGTGGGAGGAGAAGGCCTTGATCCTACCAAGGCTGGACCTTACCCCCACCCCGGGGACTGTCCGGGCAGAAAGGCAGGAAAGGGTGGGTGGATTGGTGGGAAAATACCCTCATAGAAGAAGGGGGAAGTGGAGAAGATGGGGGTGTTATTAATGGGAAACCAAGAAAAGGGATAACATTTGAAATGTAAATTTAAAAAGTCCAATAAAAAAGGAAATTATGAATCATAATGCAAACTTAAATAATGTTGGTTATTAATTTTGTGAATTGTTTCTCATTGCATTAAGTGCAAACAAAAATATGAGGTTGTCTTAAAAATATTCAAAGTCACTTCTGTGATTACTACAAAAAAAAAAAAAAAAAAAAAAAAACATTGAGGTCCATGACTTAAAAATATGAGAAGTTAAACAAAGGCCAATGATTGAGAATGGAAAAATTCAGATAACAAAAACATCACAATTATTTGAATGAATGGGGATTTACCTGTTTCCCTTCTTAAATAATAAATGTAGATGTTTAATAATGGCACAAAAAGGACACCAGAATGACTAAATCCTTAAGAATTTATATTCTTAAGGATTATAAATCCAGAGGTGACAACACCCAGAGGAAGCTTGACTCCCATGAGCTACGACACAACCAGGATCACAGGTGAGGCCACAAAATCTGCCCCAACACCCAGAATAACTGAGACCCCCCAGGAACCAAGGACATGGGAACCCCAGTGCAGCCAGAGGCACATGCTCCTTCTAGCTTGCACCTGCTCCCAGAGCAAGCCCAGGGCTCTGACCCCCCCCCAACCACTCTTATGATACCCAGAGGAAGCTTGACTCTCCAGGAGCTTTGCCACACCCAGGATCTCAGGATCACAGGATTCCAGAATCACAAGATCACAGAGACAGCTGTTCTTACACAGCCAGGCTAAAAGGAGGGACAGGCCCCATAGAGACAGCAAGGCTAGTTAGCACTATTGATAACCAGATGGCAAGAGGCAATCACAAGTCACATAAGCAAGAGAAACCAATGCTAACTGACAACATCAGAACCCAGTTCTTCCTCCACACCAAGTCCTGAATATCCCAACACACTTGAAGATCAAGATTCAAATCTAAAATCTCATCTCATGAATATAATAGAGGACATTAAGAAGGACATAAATAGAAATAGAGGACAACACAGGTAAACAAGTAGAAGCCCATAAAGAGGAAACACATAAGTCTCTTAAAGAAATACAGGGGAATACAATCAAACAAGTAAAGGAATTAAACAAATCCATCTACGATCTAAAAATGGAAATAGAAACAATACAGAAATCACAAAGGGAGAAAACCCTGGAGACGGAAAACTTAGAAAAAAATCAGAAGTCATAGATGCAAGCATCACCAACAAAATACAAGAGATGGAAGAGAGAAGCTCAGGTGTAGGAGATACCATAGAAGACACTGGTGCAACAGTCAAAGAAAACACAAAAAGCAACAAGCTTCTAACTCAAAACATTCAAGAAATCCAGGACACATGAAAAGACCAAACCTAAGAATAATAAGAATAGAAGAAAGCACAGACTGCCAACTCAAAGGGCCAGTAAACATCTTCAAAAAATTATACATGAAAACTTCCCTAACATAAAGAAGACATGTCCATAAACATACGAGAAGCTTACAGAACACCAAATAAATTGGACCAGAAAAGAAATTCCTCCCATTACATAATAATCAAAACACAATGCAGAAAAAGAAAGAATAATAAAAGTAAGGGGGAAAGGGTTGGGGATTTGGCTCAGTGGTAGAGCGCTTGCCTAGCAAGCACAAGGCCCTGGGTTCGGTTCCCAGCTCTGAAAAAAAGAATAGAAAAAAAAAAAAGTAAGGGGGAAGGGTTCAAATACCATATAAAGGCAGACCTATCAGAGTTACAACAGACTTCTCAACAGAGATTCTAAAATCAGAAGATTTTGAGCAGATATCATAGAGAACCTAAGAGAAAAAAAACGTTAGCCCAGGCTATTTTACCCAGCAAAGCTCTCAATTAATACAGATGGAGAAGCAAGATAATGCATGACAAAAAATAAACAATATCTTTCATCAGCAGAGTCTTACAAAGGATATTGGACCCCTTAAGAGAGAGAGTTCCCGATTTAACTTTGGTACCTGGTATCTGTCTAGGAAATTGTCCATTTCCTCCAGATTTTCAAGTTTTGTTGAATATAGGCTTTTGTAGTAGGATCTGATGATTTTTTGAATTTCCTCTGATTCTATAGTTATGTCTCCGTTTCATTTCTGATTTTGTTAATTTGGACACGCTCTCTGTGTCCTCTCGTTAGTCTGGCTAAGGGTTTATCTATGTTGTTGATTTTCTCGAAGAACCAACTTTTGGTTCAATTGATTCTTTCTATGGTCCTTTTTCTTTCTACTTGGTTGATTTCAGCTCTGAGTTTGATTATTTCCTGCCTTCTACTCTGCCTAGGTGTATTTGCTTCTTTTTGTTCTAGAGCTTTTAGGTGTGCTGTCAAGCTGTTGACATATGCTCTTTCCTGTTTCTTTCTGCAGGCACTCAGCGCTATGAGTTTTCCTCTTAGCACAGCTTTCATTGTGTCCCATAAGTTTGGGTATGTTGTACCTTCATTTTCATTAAATTCTAAGAGGTCTTTAATTTCTTTCTTTATTTCTTTCTTGACCAGGCTATCATTGAATAGAGCATTGTTCAACTTCCATGTATATGTGGGCGTTCTTCCCTTATTGTTATTAAAGACCAGCTTTAGCCCATGGTGGTCTGATAGCACGCATGGGATTATTTCTATCTTTCTGTATCTGTTGAGGCCTGTTTTATGACCAATTATATAGTCAATTTTGGAGAAAGTACCATGAGGTGCTGAGAAGAATGTATAACCTTTTGCTTTAGGATAGAATGTTCTAAATATCTGTTAAGTCCATTTGGTTCATGACTTCTCTTAGTCTGTCTATGTCTCTGTTTAATTTCGGTTTCCATGACCTGTCCATTGATGAGAGTTGGGTGTTGAAATCTCCTACTATTATTGTGTGAGGTGCAATGTGTGTTTTGAGCTTTAGTAAGGTTTCTTTTATGTATGTAGGTGCCCTTGTATTTGGGGCATAGATATTTAGGATTGAGAGTTCATCTTGGTGGATTTTTCCTTTGATGAATATGAAGTGTCCTTCCTTATCTTTTTTTTGATGACTTTTAGTTGAAAATTGATTTTATTCGATATTAGAATGGCTACTCCAGCTTGCTTCTTCTGACCATTTGCTTGGAAAGTTGTTTTCCAGCCTTTCACTCTGAGGTAGTGTCTGTCTTTGTCTCTGAGGTGTGTTTCCTGTAGGCAGCAGAATGCAGGGTCCTCATTGTGTATCCAGTTTGTTAATCTATGTCTTTTTATTAGGGAGCTGAGACCATTGATGTTGAGAGATATTAAGGAATAGTGATTATTCCTTCCTGTTATATTCATATTTGGATGTGAGGTTATGTTTGTGTGCTTTTCTTGTCTTTGTTTTGTTGCCAAGACGATTAGTTTCTTGCTTTTTCTAGGGTGCAGCTTGCCACCTTATGTTGGACTTTACCATTTATTATCCTTTGTAGCACTGGATTTATAGAAAGATATTGTATAAATTTGGTTTTTAAATCAGGAACAGATAAACCAGTTAAACAACCCCATAACTCCAAACGAAATAGAAGCAGTCATTAAAGGTCTCCCAACCAAAAAGAGCCCAGGTCTAGATGGGTTTAGTGGAGAATTCTATCAGACCTTCATAGAAGACCTCATACCAATACTATCCAAACTATTTCACAAAATTGAAACAGATGGAGCACTACCGAATTCCTTCTATGAAGCCACAATTACTCTTATACCTAAACCACACAAAGACTCAACAAAGAAAGAGAACTTCAGACCAATTTCCCTTATGAATATCAACGCAAAAATAGTCAATAAAATTCTGGCAAACCGAATCCAAGAGCACATCAAAACAATCATCCACCATGATCAAGTAGGCTTCATCCCAGGCATGCAGGGATGGTTTATATAGAGAAAACCATCAATGTGATCCATTATATAAACAAACTGAAAGAACAAAACCACATGATCATTTCATTAGATACTGAGAAAGCATTTGACAAAATTCAACACCCCTTCATGATAAAAGTCCTGGAAAGAATAGGAATTCAAGGCCCATACCTAAACATAGTAAAAGCCATATACAGCAAATCAGTTGCTAACATTAAACTAAATGGAGAGAAACTTGAAGCAATCCCACTAAAATCAGGGACTAGACAAGGCTGCCCACTCTCTCCCTACTTATTCAATATAGTTCTTGAAGTTCTAGCCAGAGCAATCAGACAACAAAAGGAGGTCAAGGGATACAGATCGGAAAAGAAGTCAAAATATCGCTATTTGCAGATGATATGATAGTATATTTAAGTGATCCCAAAAGTTCCACCAGAGAACTATTAAAGCTGATAAACAACTTCAGCAAAGTGGCTGGGTATAAAATTAACTCAAATAAATCAGTAGCCTTCCTCTACACAAAAGAGAAACAAGCCAAGAAAGAAATTAGGGAAATGACACCCTTCATAATAGACCCAAATAATATAAAGTACCTCGGTGTGACTTTAACCAAGCAAGTAAAAGATCTGTACAATAAGAACTTCAAGACTCTGAAGAAAGAAATTGAAGAAGACCTCAGAAGATGGAAAGATCTCCCATGCTCATGGATTGACAGGATTAATATAGTAAAAATGGCCATTTTACCAAAAGCGATCTATAGATTTAATGCAATCCTCAACCAAATTCCACTCCATTCCTTCAGAGAGTTAGACAGAACAATTTGCAAATTCATCTGGAATAACAAAAAAACCCAGGATAGCTAAATCTATCCTCAACAATAAAAGAACTTCCAGGGAAATCACTATCCCTGAACTCAAGCAGTATTACAGAAAAATAGTGATAAAAAAACTGTATGGCATTGGTACAGAGACAGGCAGATAGACCAGTAGAATAGAATTGAAGACCCAGAAATGAACCCACACACCTATGGTCACTTGATTTTTGACAAAGGAGCCAAAACCATCCAATGGAAAAAAGAACATTTTCAGCAAATTGTGTTGATTCAACTGGAGGTCAGCATGTAGAAGAATGCAGATCAATCCATGCTTATCACCCTGTACAAAACATAAGTGCACGTGCATTAAAGACCTCCACATCAAACCAGATACACTTAAACTAATAGAAGAAAAAAATGGGAAAGAATCTTGAACACATGAGCACTGGAGAAAATTTCCTGAACAAAACACCAATGGCTTATGCTGTAAGATCAAGAATTGACAAATGGGATCTCATAAAACTGCAAAGCTTCTGTAAGGCAAAGGACACTGTCATTATGACAAAATCGCACCCAACAGATTGGGAAAAGATCTTTACCAATCCTACAACAGATAGAGGCCTTATATCCAAAATATACAAAGAACTCAAGTAGTTAGACAGCAGGGAGGCAAATAATCCTATTAAAAATGGGGTTCAGAGCTAAACAAACAATTCACAGCTGAGGAATATCAAATGGCTGAGAAGCACCAAAGAAATTTTCAACATCTTTAGTCATAAAGGAAATGCAAATCAAAACAACCCTGAGATTTCACCTCACACCAATCAGAATGGCTAAGATCAAAAACTCCAGCGATGGTAGATGCTGGTGAGGATGTGGAGAAAGAGGAACACTCCTCCATTGTTGGTGGGATTGCAGACTGGTACAACCATTCTGGAAATCAGTCTGGAGGTTCTCAGGAAATTGGATATTGCACTACCTGAGGACAGCTTGTACCTCTCTTGGGAACATACCCAAAAGATGCTCCAACAAAGAATAAAGACACATGCTCTACTATGTTCATAGCAGCCTTATTTATAATAGCCAGAAGCTGGAAAGAACCCAGATGCCCTTCAACAGAGGAATGGATATAGAAAATGCAGTACATCTACACAATGGGATACTACTCAGCTATCAAGAACAATGACTTTATGAAATTCATAGGCAAATGGATGGAACTGGAAAATATCATCCTGGTGAGGTAACCCAATCACAGAAAAACACATGGTATGCACTCATTGACAAGTGGATATAAACCCAAATACTCAAATTACCCAAGAGGCACAGACCACATGTAACTCAAGAAGGATGACCAAAATGTTGGATGTTTCACTCTTTTCTTTAAAAGGGGAACAAGGATACCCTCAGGAGGGGATAGGGAGGCAAAGTTTAGTATAGAGACTGAAAGAATGCCCATTGAGAGCCTGCCCCACATGTGGCCCATACATATACAGCCACCAAACTAGATAAGATGGATGAAGCAACGAAGTGCAGGCTGACAGGAACTGGATATAGATCTCTCCTTAATGACACTGCCAGAATATGGCAAATACCTAGGCGAATACCAGTAGCAAACCACTGAACTGAGAACGGGACCCCCTTTGAAGGAATCAGAGAAAGGACTGAAAGAGCTGAAGGGGCTTGAACTCCATATGAACAACAATGCCAACCAACCAGAGCTTCCAGGGACTAAGGCACTACCCAAAGACTATACATGGACTGACCCTGTGCTCCAACTGCCTAGGTAGCAATGGATAGCCTAGTAAGGGCACCAGTAGAAGGGGAAGCCCTTGGTCCCGACAAGGCTGGATCCCCAATGAACAGGATTCTTGGGGGGCGGGCGGTAATGGGGGGAGGATGGGGAGGGGAACATCCATCTAGAAGTGGAGGGGGAGGGGTTACGGGGATGTTGGCCTGGAAACAGGGAAAGAGAATAACATTTGAAATGTAAATAAGAAATACCCAATTTAATAAAGATGGGGGGAAAAGAAATGTTCAACATCCTTACTCATCAGGGAAATGCAAATCAAACAACCCTGAGATTCCACCTCACAACAATCAGAATAGTTCAGATCAAAAACTCTTCCATTGTTGGTGGCAATGCAAGCTAGTACAACCACTCTGGAAATTAGTCTGGTGGTTCTTCAGAAAATTGGACATTGAACTACCTGAGGACCCAGTTATATCTCCCTGTGTATATACCCATATGATCCTCTAACAGTTAACAAGGACACACACTCCACTTTGCTCATAGCAGCCTTATTTATAATATCCAATTAAGGACCCAGATGTCCTTGAACAGAGGAATGGATACAGAAAATGTGGTACATCTACACAATGGAATACTACTCAGCTATCAAAAACAATGACCATGAAATTCACAGGCAAATGGAGGGAACTTGAAAATATCATCCAGTAACCCAGTCACAAAAGAACACACATAGTATACACTAACTAATAAGTGGATATTAGCAAAATAAGATCGAAATACACAGGATACAACTCACAGACCATATGGAACCCAAGAAGAAAGACCATACCAATGTGTGGATGCTTTAGTCCTACTCAGAAGTGGGAAGAAAATAATGATGGGAGGTAGAGGGAGGGAAGGATCTGGGAGGGAAATAGTTGGGGGAGGGAAAGAGTGCAGGGTCAGCCGTGGAATGAGATGGGGAAAGTACAGAGGCTCAGGAATTTGAATGGAGGTTTGCAGCAGTGGGGCGGGGGTAGTGAACTAGGTAGCTGTTAGAAAATCCCAGATGCCAGAAAAGCAAGAGGTTTCCAGGACCCAAAAGGGTTGACATTAGCTGAAATACCCAACAAAGGGGAGATCGAAACTGTAGAGACCATATATAGTTGAGGGATGGGGCAACCCATCCATCTCAAAAATATTAATCCAGAATTGCTCCTGTTAAAAGGAAATGCAGGGACAAAGAGTGGAGCAGAGACTGCCAGACCAAGGTATTCAGACATCAAATCCAGTCACTATTTTTGATGCCAAGAAGTGCTTGCTGACAGGAGCCTGATATAGCTGTCTCCTGAGAGGTTCTGCCAGAGCCTTATGGATACAGATATGGGTGCTTGCAGACAGCCATTGAACTGAGCATGGGGAACCCAATGGAGGTGTTAGGAAAAGGTCTGAAGGAGCTGAAGTGCTTTGCTTCCCAATAGGAAAAACAACAATATCAATCAATTAGACCCCTGCCAGAGCTCCCAGGAGCTAAACCACCAACCACATAGTATACATGGAGGAACCCATGGCTCCAGCTGTATCTGTAACAGAGGATTTCCGTATCTGGCATCAATGGGAGGGGAGTCCCTTAGTCCTATGGAAGCTAGATGACCCAGCATAGGGGAATGCTAGGGAGGTGAGGACAGAGTGGGTGGGTGGGTGGGGGGGGAGCACCCTCAGAGAGGAAGGGGGATGGGGGACAGGATAGGTGGCTTGTGGAGGGGAAACTGGGAAGGGGGATAACAATTGGAATGTAAATAAATAAAATAACCAAGAAAAAAAAAGACAAAAAAGATTTCCACAGGTAACAATGTGTCCTGTTGATTAACAATTCTAGCATCAGAAGTGTCTTTTCTTCCTTCAATTTACCCCATAATATATTTCCTTATTTAAACGTGCCTCGATATGGCATGGTCTTATTAATCAGCATCAAGTTCTCCTTGTGAGTTGTTAAAGGCTATCTGCAATTCTCTTTCCTTGCTTCCTAATGTCTTTCTAACAATGAGATAGAAGAGACCAGTGGATCATACATGTCAGTCTGGGCTCTGGAAGTCTGTGGTTTTATACACATGCCTTCTCTGTCTCTCATCAGCAACTGAGGAAGTTTACCCAAACATTTGTAGAAAATAAACTGAGGTCTACAATTGTGGTTTCTGTATTTTGTTGTTCCCCTTTCTTAGATTCTGAATCTGTTCAATATTTTTCTTTTCCTCTGTGGACACTTAATGACTAAGCTTCTGAAAACATGATCTTATTTGTCAACTACATAATTGGACAATGGATATCCACAGAAAATTTATAGCTTTGAAGGGTAATGCTAACCAAAAGATAATTACAGTAAAACATTTATTTATTGTTTCCCAGACATTGCAATTTGGTTATTTAGAAAGGTTTGACTACAAAGAGCATGAACACAGAGTGAAAAGGAGTTACAGGTATGTTGCATAAAACATGATATTACAAGAGCAATCACACATTTCAACAAATGCAGGGTATAATTTTAAGTAAAATGTAGAATTCTAAAATTCAAATGTCGAAGAATATGAATTTTCCCTCCTACGCTATTCTATATATTCTCACACCTCTTTACACTTCAAACTATGAACTTTTGTTGTGTCTATACAGCTTTTCAAAGAATTTTTGCTCATTAAAAAAAACATGATTACAGATATATTTGCTTCCCTCTGTTTTGCTCAAGTGAAAATATGCTACACCTGTCGCTTACATACTGCCACTGAATGTACCTTAGATTATTTATTGAGCATCATTTATGTAGCCAGGTCCTTACAGAAAACCACAGAGAAGTATACAATCATCCTATTCTAGTCTTACAGCACAAATATCTAGAAATTGTCAAAACATAAGCCATTAGGTGGCCTCATTTCTTCAAGTGAACAATATTTCCATTAAGGAATCAAAACCTGTGACCAAGAATCTATCAAATGAATTAAAATAATGATAAAATAGGACTGCCAAAGACAGAAAATTATAGAAAATAGCCTTTATATTGGTTATTCAATAACTCTCCACTTCATAAATTAGGGTACATTAATGAAAATTTCATAATTATATGATCCCAATGCATACAAATGGTGAAATGCTTCTTCATGTTTCATGTTCCTCAAAATACATTCATCAAAACCACACTTAGAGTTTAGACAAGTCTTCTACTAATGTGTTTATTCTTGTTTTTCTTCATCTTTGTCCCCAAAACAGGTTTGGTAAAAGCTTTCAAAGGAAAGGGGATAGGAGTTCTCTGGAAAAGGGATTCAAAAGGAAGGAAGGAAGGAACAAGGTCATGTTCATCTCCTCTGGCTGAATAGAAAGGGAGGGAAACAAACAAAAGAGGACCTGTGAGGTTTCCACTTGCAGAACACACCATTCTATTCATTTTAAGAACTATTTTAGTTGCTGTGTAGTATATAAAACTAGGTAGAAACCATAAGATAATGAACAAATGCAGATGAGTCATAAGAAAATTCTTTGGAAAAATGAAATCATTGACACTGTAAACAGCAAGAATATGATCCTGATGGTCCTGAATTATTTTGCCCTTTCTGTTAAATTAATCAACCTCCAAACACAACTTCTGGTCTAAGGATATGGCAGCGGTCAAGAAAAATCATTTTTATTTGATTATTTAGTGCATCATCAGACCTGTCTTAGGGTAGTACAGATATCCACTCTAAAGGGAGCTAAGTAAAATTTTCTTCCCATGTACTTTAACCTTCTTTGCTACTCCTCTTGCCTGTCAGCTGTCAGGACCTGCTCCTTACTCTCATTACATGTCCATAGCCATTCCCCACAAGAACCATCTGTATAAAGCTTAGCAGCTTCCAAAATGTCAAGTCCATTCCTCAATATCCATTCATAAGCCCCATTTTCCCAGGGAAAGCTTTAGGGACTGCAGAACTCACAGCAGTTAGGTAGATGCATCAAATAGATGAGAGGAATGGCAGACGACTGTCTAGACGAAAGCATCCTAACTGCTGCTACAGTCATATGCTCCCACTTATTATGAAACAGACCAACAATTTTGTGGCATGCTTGAATTCATGAAACAAAAGTTTAATTGGTGTTGATGGTCATATGGTGACAGACCCGATACTTCATTTCATTCAGGTAATGTACTGAGGCAGAATCTTCATTGTATCACTTACATACAGTCTTGGCTCTAATTCTCAGCTGTCTGAGAATCTATAGTTTGAGTTATTCAGTGCAGAGTTCTGCTGTTCAAAACTAAAATTTCTCCCTAATAGACTCTCCCTCCCAGAATTGTTGTGAGGCTCCAAAGAAACACTGTCAGTTATCAACTCATATAGGCTGTGAAATGGCAAGCATTTAATATTGCACTTGTGGGAAAGGCTGAGATCATACTTATGAGAAACATCTGACTGCTTAATTTATTTTACTTTTATCAAATGGTCACTCTTTACATTGCTATATAACATATCCACCTAAAAGAGTGAACGATAGAAAGATAGATAGATAGATAGTTAGATAGATAGACAGACACATGGACAGATATAGCTAAATAGATGATTTGATAAGATAAATATATAGATAAATAGATACATACATACATACATACATACATACACAGACAGACAGATAGACAGACTAAATCCTGATATTGTACAAAAGAAGATTCAAATCAAAGTAATTTTCATCATGGTTTTATTGATACTTGTAAATTCTAGCAATGTGGCAGTGTTACCTGGTTCTGGATCTGTGTGGGCATGAAAATCTTGACCACAGGTACCACATACCACTTCTTCTTGTGTGACCACTGGGCCTGACATATGGTGAAAAGTCAGTAGTTACTCACTGACGTAAGCTAAGTCACAATCAGAAAAGCAACCACCCGTGCATTACATGGCCTTCCCACTGTTAATGCAGGAAGTGGGTGTAAACAAAGAAGCTTGCCCTGCTCTGTAGGTGTTTGACTTTAGGACATTCAAAGCTTTTGAATGGTTAGTAAACTAATTCCCTACAATATAAAAATCATGACTATAAAGATATTATTTTACTAGAAAAAAATAATTTTCTTTAACAACCCTCCTAAATGTATTCACTTTCCTTTATGGTTAGTTAACGAGTAATTCTGCATGTACAGTATGTGCTGTGTCTGAAGAAGAAAGCCGGCACTGGGCGCCATTATTGTTTGCATTTATGTGGACAAAGCCATCAGTAAGAAGAAATGCCCTGTCATTCTCTTTGAAAACTCAAGTCTATTTTTCCTAAGTTATTTGATAATTCAAGAGTTGTCACGAGAGGGTCAAGTGCTGACTTCTCTGTGAAAGGACCAACACTTACATAATAATGCTAGAGTAAATCTTCCAATGGTCTTCTAGGAAATTTTTATAGAAGAGCATTTGAATGGAATCCTATTCAAATGATTATCTGAACCATGAAGCCACTGAACCATTGAGAATCTGTCTTTCTAGATGCCCTCAATTAGTCATAGACAGTGGTATTGAGCCACACTACATAGATTCCAGCTGAATGCTAGAGGCAGAATAAAGCTTTAACTTCCTTCCAATTTTTATCTTTACAATTTCTTTCCATGTGGAATTATACTACCTAACACAACTGGAATAAAGAAAAACACCAATTATTCTAGCATTTCAAATGAGGAGATTTCTGGTATTTGCTTCTATAAAGCAGCCAGCAGAATGCAGAATTTTTCTGACTAAACTCATCAAAGAATAGATTGATTTACGATTGAAGGGGCGTTAAGATCATTATTGCCCTCGGAAATGATAAAGGTTACAAGGAAGTTTCACTTGACATTAATAAAATCATATAGGGAACATAGTCCAGGGTTCTAAAGATGGTCATGCTAACCTGGAGTCTTTTCCTTGTAAACACGATGCTCCTAAATAAATCAAATTATATATAAATCTAACACAATTGAGAGATGTACAGAGATTCTGGTGAGAACTAAGTGCTCAGCAAAATGCCCTTCATCTATTTTACAAAGAATACAAATTGGTTTAAGTCACCAGACATCAATCCTATGGAAGGCCCACAATGAATTGGTGTTTCTGCTACTGTTGTGGTTGGATCTGAAATGCTTCCCACAGTTGTGTTTCTGGGACTTGCTTCCCATCTAGAGCACTATTTTGAAGATCACAGAGTCTTTGAGAAGTAAGTCTTATCTAAAACAAGAGCACACATGGTGATCCTTTGCCGGTCCTGCCCACCTCTGATTCTGTTCTGCACGCTCTGCCTCCTATTCTGCCAGGATATGAACAGCTACTGCCTCATGCTCTTCCTGCCACAGACAAACCTGCTCTTCTTTGGCTAACTTCTTCTGTAAAGTATTCAGAGGAATTTCAACTCTCCAAATACAGACTCCAAACAGATGATGCCCAAGAACAAACATAACAAAGATCCAGCACACGGTGATAAAATAAGGGACTCACTGTTTAGAGAGATTATTCACGCACGGCATATGATAGACTGCCTTATTGAGTGTCAAAGCATCACAAGTAATACTTGAGATGAAAGAAAATATCAAGTTATCAAATGAAAAATTATAATAATTGAGACAAAGCAATATTTATACCCCGGAATTTAACCAGAAGACAGAAAAAAGTATATTGATTTCTTTGGCATTGTCACAAGACATCACTGGGCGTGTCATCACCATTACAGCTAAGCATCTTCGAAAAATTTAAAACAAGGAGTCAGACGATAAATTTTATTGGCCTCTATTAGATGCCTGTGACATCTAATGTTACTATAGTTTATAAGAATATGTAATTAGAGCTTTAGTATCCATGTAAATGAGAGTTTTATATGCTCCCTAAAAAACCTAAGCCACAAATGAGAAGGATCCTGTGTTCGTCTCATTTCCTACAGGTATCAAGTCTTCTTCTTCATTGACAGAGAAGAATAAATAAAGGCTGTCTCAGCTGTCACTTCCTCCCAGTTTGCAGGTCTGTTTTTACAGAATCATTTTCAAAACTGACAATAGTAAAGTAGACCAATGACTAAGGCCAGAAAGAGATTTCCACACTGCTGCAGGCTCTGTTGAGGCTGCAACATGCAAGACAGGTTCTGTTTATGTATAAGAATGGAGACTTATGGCCTCAGAGGTGGAGAAGCCTCAAAACAATGAGGCTCCCCAACTTTCTACCAAGTTAAAGAATATATATGGCAAATGGCAAACACGAAATTGGAGTCAGAGGTCTCTTCCATCCATAGAGTAGAGCTACCGTTCTCTTCCAAATAATATAAATGGGAAACCCACATTTTTCACTCACATTGGGTATCTAGTGTATAACACAGAAGTCATTTTTCACTCGAGAAAATATTACTACTAGGAAAAGATAATTTAGATCATTTAGGAACTAAGTGAACATGCCAAGTGTAAAAGAGTGTTGTGCTGAGATTTTTAAATTCGGAACTGTGTAGCTCTGTGTCAAAACTTCTATTCATGCCATAAGGAAAAGAACTGGTTCATACTCTATAGGTTTGCTGTTTTGATCATCTAAACTGGATATGTGTTTCTAATTAAATTGTATCAAAATAAAAGTGGAATCTACAAATAAGTATTCAGACGATAATCTGTAAGTATTGGTTTTAAATTTCCTACAAAAGCAACTTATTGCTGAGTCAGCAGTTGATATCCAAAAGCATAAAAGTTTTGCACTGATCAGGTACTAAGAGTTTCCTTGAGTAGATTCCTGGCACCAACAAACATGCTCACATAAAAGGGGAAATCTCACGGGGCTTCAACCCTACAGGCAACTAAGAAATGCCGAGAACAGGAGAAAGTAGCCTTTTGCAGAGAACAGTTCCTCGATTGCTATGCAATTTGCCAAGTTGCCAGCCCCGAAGTCATACACACAAAAATAATATTACATGGAATTAGTAGACTGCAATTACATATGTAGGACTGAATATAGACCATTCAACAATTAATTAGAGAGAAGAGACCAGGAGTGAGCAATGTAAGAATTAGAGAGAGAGAGAGAGAGAGAGAGAGAGAGAGAGAGAGAGAGAGAGAGAGAGAATGGAAAATTGGAGATACATGAGAAAAGAAAGCAAGGAAAGGGAAAAGGTAAAATACTGTAATATCTTAATTTCAAATATTAGTATGTATGACCGTAAATACAATATTTTAATTTCAAATATTGAAGAGTCCTAGGCAACTAAAAACTGCTAAGAGAATTAGTGTTTCCCAGAAATGAATACCTGAAATGGTTACCCAATACCAAGTGGTCAGCCCTAAAAAAGGTGTATATAAGCAACACTAAACGCACTCAGTAGATCGCATTTGTATAGTTATTAGATTATTTGAGTATGTATAACAACAATAATTAATTAATTGAAGCCATTGATTTGAAAAGAAATGGAGAGGGAGGAACATGCGAGTGTTTGAAGGGAGAGAGAAATGATGTCATATTTAATTAAATTAAAAAAAATTGACTATCAGTGATCATTTAGGCATCCCTTAAAGTTTCTCAGATTAAAAACCACACAATTAATATGGTTCTAAATGTTTTGTGTGAACAAAAAAACTGAGTTTGCATCAAGGCATCGAGTTTTACCTCATCTAATTCCATGAAAATCTCTTGAAGATAAAACTAGAAAATAAAATGAAGAATGCCACCAAAAGGTTAGCATTCTGCATCATATCTTTAAATTTTTTCATTATACTTTATTGTATTCCAGATTTTATTCCATTATTGACACTTCACTCAAAAACAGTAGCAATGACTAAATAAAATGGCATGAAGAGGCTGAATGGTGAAATGAAGTATTAGCTGGGAATGGGGATGTGTCATACCTCCCTCTCACCAATGCATAACATAATTTAACACAAGGCTTTTGTTCAGAATTCTTCCCAACAGGAATTAGGCAGGGTTTATGGGGAAAGTTAGTAAGTAAAAATTATTTGCAGTTTAAACAGTCTGAAATTTGAGGTAACACCAAATTTTTTCTTCGATTACTTCCTTTTAATTATTCATTGACATTGACCAAGGAATTAATTGTAAATTTCTTGAGGTTTGGAAACTCATTTACTATTGCTTATTTCTTTTAGAAAGAATAAGAGGAGGAGGAAGGAGAGAGAGAGAGAGAGAGAGAGAGAGAGAGAGAGAGAGAGAGAGAGAGAGAGAGAGAGAGAGAGAATATCACATCTCACAAGAATACAAGAATTCAGGACTGAAATTTGGCCGGAAGCAGCATACAAGCAATGGCCATTATCACTCGCAGAGTACAATGGAAGAACACTGAGTGCAGAGACTTCAGACCGATATTGACTTTCTTCTTCCCTATGAAGTTTCTGCCTTTAATATTTTTAATCGCACATCCCTGTTCATCTTTGCTGTCATCAAACATACCAACTGACTCTCATTGGTCAGGTGCAGTCTAGGTTTCTTGCCACTCGGATTTAATAGGAAGTGACCATTTTACCTATAATAAGGTATTTGTTTGATGGTAATATTGCGAGCTGAAAGACAGATGAAGAATGAATAATTACACTAGACGTTCTTGAGAAGATGGCTAACAGAATATACTCCAGGAATGGAAAATTCTTGCTGGGTAAGACAGACGTATGTTCTTCCTTTCTTTGAGTGGACAGGGGGTTTATAAATTTCAGACTAAAGAATCTATTTTTTGAAAAAAAAAACTTCAAAAGGCAACAAAAGTCCTTCTCAATTTTTGAAACACACAACTCGGCCTAGTTCCACAACAGAACTGCAGAGTTTAGTACTCTCCACAGCTCCTATGGTCTTCCAAGGTGATGTAGATTTAAGATATACTCTACAAATACAGAAAAATTAGTTAGGGTTTAAAACTGTACCATGAGAAAGGATGGATTTTGAAGTCAGACAAACTAATTTTAGAACTGTAACTCTAGCTTCCTACGTTTCCTAAGTTCTGAACTTTGGCCCCCTGTGCTACAAAATGAGACTGGTACTGTCTCAAAATGGCTATGAGAATGGGCTAAGGAAACATAGCAAAGATACAGCAGCATAATAAGTGCTGAATGAGTAATAGAGATAATCATTTAGTAGCACGGACAACAACAAACATGATACCATCATTTTACGTCATCACTGAGTGTCAGGACATGTCGAGCACCCACGATTGACCAGACTGAGTTTCCACATAAAGCGTCCTGCTCTTTTTCCTCTTCACCACTGAGGCATCTCAAGTATATGCTTTGCAAAGTCTCCAAATCCAAGCTCACTATGCTGCATCGTGTCTCATAAGACTTCCATATTTCATTGTGGATGAAAATCTTAATAATTACTGATTTTATCCATAGCAATCACTCTGGAAACTGCATTTTAGAAGCATAGAAGTACAGGAATCTTCTGGCCCCAATTGACATACTTCAAAGGCTGTTCATGAAGGGTAACAAAAAGTAAGTTAATTGGAAAGAATGATATGGGACTGATTCCCTCAGGCATATGTTGGCTTTTCTTCTCATAGTATTTACAGTGTGTTTGCCCTAATTAAAGCAAGAGTCAATGAAGACTTCCATGCTCCTACACACGGAACAAGAGGACACCAGCAAACATAAGGTCACTTAAACACTTTCTTTTCTTTAGAATCCCAAAATGACTTTATGGCCATAAAATTATTTACTAGAAAAAGAGGTATGGTAATAAAATAAACAAAAAACTTCTACCAAAATATTTTCCTTTGGTAAATGATATTCTGGTTTGTTTTTTTTTTAAATATTCATCATTCTTTTTCTCTTAATCCGTGAGCTGGGAAAGAAGTCCAGGTCAACAAGCTCTCTACCACTGCCCTACCACTCCAACCATCACATGCCTTCTCATAAGATTAAATAACCTATGTAAAATTCTAAATCATAATTTCTCAGCTTTATTCTTCCAGTTAATAAGATGTGTTAAGGAAAAAATTCTTTCTCGTTAGGGGGATTGTCAGTGAATTCAGACAGCTGCCTTGTTTGTGTTTGTTTGTTTGCTTGCTTGCTTGTTAGCCTTCTGAAGACTGCAGCCATTTTTCCACCAAATGGGTGCGTCTATTTGCGTCTTTCCTCCTACTTCATTGTCTGGAAGTACATGCAATTTGTTTTAGAAGGCTTCAAGAAAGCTGTGTCCTAAACAGACAGCAGTCTAAGGATGACCACTCCTAGCGAAAGGTGCTTTTCTGCATTATAAATGTGTAATGCTTTGTGTTAGTGAGTTCCTCTCTCTCTCTCTCTCTCTCTCTCTCTCTCTCTCTCTCTCTCTCTCTCTCTCTCTCTCTCTGGAATGAATGCTTGAATTCGCAATCTAACTCTACCCTGTGGGCAGGTTTCATGCTGATTTACAAGCAACAGAACTTTCAGTCAGTTCTGCTCTGCAGTGTTATTAATCACCGTCTAGAAAGTGGAGGCTTGCACTGAGGCAAGAACTCGTGGATCTTCAGCTGTGGCTCTGTTGCCTGCAAGGTTCTTAGCTGTATGAGGTCACTTCTCTGGCCATTAGTGTTCTGAACTACAAACTAAGAAGCTTAAGCAGATGATTTCTGTGGACCAGTTCCAGATCTAATTTCTACGGGTTTTAAGAGATGCTTAGACTTCCATGTTTTGGCTCATAAAATGAAAAGGAAAAGTGGAAAAACGCTTACTCATCAAAGACTTGCAAATTTCGGTTTAACAGCTCAGAATACAACAAAAAGTAGTGTTAGTGACTACTTTAGTTTCTGTGTATATCGCCCTTCTGAGATTATGTAATTATTTTAGGACAGTGTATTTATTCAGATGAACACACATCAAAATTTTATATAAGGTATATGAATTGTAAAAGGACACCATGCCTTATGCTCACCAGACTTTTATAAATTTTTTGGGCATTCATTCAAAAACCTTTCAGTGAGTGTCCCCTGGATGTCTCTGTGCCATGTGACATGCCAGCTATTTTGATATTTGTATTAAAAATTTAATTCTGCTAAAAAAAAAAAAAACCTTGAGGCGTAGAATCTGGTGCAAGATTTGTTTTGTGATTAATAAGTAGTAAAGTAAGAATCTGGACCTAGATTTGAAGGCTCAGTGCCAAGCAGTCCCCCTTCTACTGCAGACCTGTTGTCTATTCTTGACCTTGCTCTCATGTACTAAGAGCTGACATTTTTGCATTAAATCCATTGGCTGACAGCAGATTCCAGAAAGACATCTGAGGGAAGGAACGAACAGCACCCAAGTGAGGTATTATATAACTGCTGCCCTTCCCTTAGACTCACTGGGGCCTGGTTGTCTCTTAAACATAGCTTGATATTCCCCATTTTGGCCCCCACATGACTCTTCCCACATATGCTTCCTTCTTACCCTAACCAACCCTGCGGTAGTATCTCTGAAGCCTTTAATTGATCAGTAGTCTCTTGTTTTAACATTAATTCCCTCTCAGGTTCTCCTAATTTGCCTGTTCCGTCTCCTTCTTGCTGAGATCATGACTGGCATAGCTACTGGCTGGTCGGATTTCTGTGGCAGTGTAAAGGACAGAATGTTTCTTCTGGCTGCTAGTCCCTCCGTTTGGGATTAGAGCCCGTGGTTATACAATACATCACAGCAAGTGCACATGGTAAAAAACTGTTCACAGGGCAGCCAGGAAATTCAGATGGAGGGGGAAAGGCATCAGGGTCTGTCCTAGTTCGTTCCCCTGTGGCTGTTATAAAACACTGTCAAAAGGAACGCAGGGGTTTACTGAGCTTCCGCCTAACAGTTCTCATCATCAAGGAAAATAAGGGCAGGAACTCTGAGCACGAACTGAAGAAGAGGCTGACTGTGGAGAGACGCTGCACACTGGCTTGCTTCTGGGCTCCTGTTCAATTGCTTTCTTACACAGCCTGGACTTACCAAAGTGGGCTGGGCCCGCCCACACCAATCAGCAATTACAAAAAAAATGCCCCTACAGACATAGCATAGGCCATCCTACAGCAATTCTTCAACCAGGATTCCCTCTTCCCAGATGTGTTAAAAATAAATAAATAAAAGTAATCTGAACAGGGTCCTGAAGTCCCGTACACACTCCAAACAACCTAACTTCCTTTCTCTAGGTGCCACCTCCCAATGATTCTAATGTCCCCCACCTCAAGTACCACATCCAGTGAGCACACCTTTAGCGTGTGATCTTTGGGACATTATTTAAAATTTGAAGTACAGTAGTCACCAAATCTCTTTCTATGATGTCTTGCTCCTTTACAAGGACAAAGAACTACCTGTTCAATCAAGCCTCTGAGAGAAAAATCTGATAGTGACAGCGTCTAGTAATTCAAACAACCTCATCCTCGTTACATCTGCATGTATTCCTTCTTTATTTTTATTATAAACTTAAAATGGTGTGGATGTGCATTATTTTAAACGTAGATGGTGCCTATAAAATTAGAGAGGAGACAAAGACATGATAAATGGGAGACGTCAGGGATAGGGTGGTGGGAAAGTACACACGGGACACAAAGCACACTTGCTTCTAAAATGTCAGAATAATGTTGCATATACTAATTTGAGTTTCTAATTATTAAAAAAAATTAATAGGAAGACAAGGGATAGCTAGAGTTCAAGAATGATCAAAATTCTTCAATTTCCCCTGGAACATTATGCATCAGAATGATTGACAAAACAATGGCTTGTGATCTGCGACTGAACTAAAGAAGTGAGCCCGAAGTGAGTGAGATATTCTTGGTTTGCCAGCCATACAATGGGCCGCTCATCCATCACATTCTCAGGTTAGGTCTGGAAGAGAACTATAATAAAGTGAACTATGACCATAAAAGCAGCAAACTGACATTCAGTGTGATTGATATTGCCTCAGAGTTGGCATTAACTATAATTCTACTATCTCAAAACCTCCTTCGCTTCTACAGGACTGTCCTGTGTGGTCATACACCCTGGCTGAGGAAGGCACCTGTACACAAATCTCTGTGTTTGAGTCTAGCTAATGGACTGCACAACACTACCACTTTCTGGCCTCAAGAAAGCCAAGGCTATTTAACCCAAGTGCCCCTTCACTGAAATAAAAGTTTTACTTACACACTGAAAAATAATCTAGATCATACGACTCTGACTTTCAGATTGAAGGTCTGAAAATCAAGCAGTCTTCAAATGCATTAAAACACATGAACCACTGGGAGATGGCACCTAAAGTTAGGTTGTTTGGAGTGCACTTTTGTATGGGACTTCGGGACCCTGTTCAGATTAGTTTTATTTATTTGTTTGTTTGTTTGTTTTTACACTCCAGATTTTATTCCACTCCCGGTCCATCTTCTGTCTTTTCCACATTCCATACCCTCCCTCCCTCCTGTCTCCATGAGGATATCCCCACCCTACCCACTCCACAGACCTCTAAACTCACTGGGACTCCAGTCTCTTGAGGGTTAGGTGCATCTTCTCTGACTGAACCCAGACCCTGCAGTCCTCTGCTGTACATGTGTTGGGGGCCTCACCTCAGCTGGTGTATGCTGCCTGGTTGGTGATCCAGTGCCTGAGAGATCTCGGGGGTCCAGGTGAATTGAGACTGCTGGTCCTCCTACAGGGTTGCCCTCCTCCTCAGCTTCATCCAGCTTTTCCCTAATTCAACCACAGGGGCCAGTAGCTTCTGTTCATTGGTTGGGTGCAAATATCTGCATCTGACTCTTTAAGCTGCTTGGTGGGTCTTGTGGAGAGCAGTCATGATAGGTCCCTTTTGTGAGTGCTCCATAGCCTCAGTAATGGTGTCAGGTCTTAGGGTCTCCCCTTGAGCTGAATCTCCCTTTGGTCCTGTCACTGGGCCTTCTTTACCTCAGGTTCTTCTCCATTCCCATCCCTGCAGCTCTTTTAGACAGGAAGCATTATGGATCCAAGTTTTGACTATGGGCTAGCAACCCCATTCCTCACTTGAGGGATGTCCTTATTTTTTAACATATCTGGGAAGAGGAAATCCCAGTTGAAGAATTACTTTGGAGAAACACCATGAAATGAATTAGCGATTTTCAAAATAAGCTTGAAAAAAAAGGTAATAGGGAATTGTACTCAACATGTCTATTTAAATGACTAGACCAGATAATGATTAAGAGACAACATCATATGCTAGTTAGGTAATCTGATTCGTGCTTTCATTTCCCACATAGGCTCTTGGAAAATGCATATTTTGACATCAATTATTCCTGTGTGTGTATTTGTGTATGTGTGTGTGTGTTCATGTATGTGTGTTTGTGTTTATATGCGTTTGTATGATGCTTGCACATGAGTGTGGGGGAGATCTAGTTCATGTGCATGTGACAATCACATGTGTCTCACTTTTTCTTTACCGTGCTTTGCTTTGTTGCCCTGAAACATGGTCTCTCAATGAACTGGAAGCTCAGTATTTCAGCTTGACCTGCTGGCCAGGAATCTCCAAGGATCTGTCTCCATGTGACCTCCAAGGACGTGGTTACAGGCCCATGCAGCCATGCCCAGATTTTATGTGGCTGATGAGGATTAGAATCTGAGTTCTCATGCTTACCTGGGAAGTATTCTTAATCACTGAGCCATCTCCATAGCCCAGTTATTTCTTTTAGTAAAAATTATTTCTGCATATCTGAAAATGATTCTTCCTGTCCTCTTTTCATAGCTTCAATTCCCTTGAATGAATCAGGTTGAATTCCCAAATGCACACAGATAGAAACTTCAACGCATTTATAGAAAGAACAATAAAATAGGTGTCTCACTGTCTTAAGTTCTTTTCTGACCATCAGCCATGGGCACGCAGCCTCACCACTTCAGTTTTAGCCCAGGGATTTAATATTCCTATACTGGATATTGAAGAACTCCTATATTCTTGTACCTTATTTTCCTTGCGTGTTTGTTAATCTTTTTCTCACTAGGCAACCAACAATGAGTAATTTAGTGCCTGTAAAATAAACTACTTCTTTGAATAGTAGAAATTTGGGAACTATAATAAAGAATAATGTTTGCTTAGTGAGAACAAGGTAGTGATTTCGCCTTTCGATACAGACTGGTAGAGCCCATTTTTGTGCAGTGTCGTAGGATGTAATAATGTATTTGGTCAGCTTTGTCCCCAAAGAGTTATTGACAGCATTGTTCAGAAGTTGTATTTTTCCATTATTACAGTCACATAATAGAGTTCTCTCTTCAAACAAAATATGCTGGGAAGAAATCCATTATGATGCTGTAATGAATGTCCTTTACCCAGTGCAGGATGAAGAGTCAAAGCTATAGCTCTTATCTTTCATCTGTGCTAGAAAAAGATATTCTCTCTCTCTCTCTCATTCCCAGAACAAGGTACACAGGAGGCTGCTGCCGACACCTTATATCCTAAAAGGGAACTCCCCCTATAGCTTTCAAGATGGCTTTCAAACTTTCTCTCCAAAACTTCTTGAATGATTTCCTATTGACCAGATCCCTTCTTTCCTCATTGATCTTCACTCTTTAGCTGTTCCTAATACTAAACACAAATCACTTCCATCTCCCCATGCTATCTCCTTGGCCCTGGTGTCAGAGCTGAGATTAACCCCTCTTGGTCGCCTCCTACCCCACTATTTGTTCTTGCCCAACTCTATCAGTGAGTATTCCACCTTTGTCCTCCTAGATTTTGTCATCTAAGAATCTGACTTAATATTCTTCCCACTTAGAAGTTTTGTCCACTGTCTTTGTGTAGAAACACACAGATCAATGTGTTTATCCTGGCTGTTCTCCTGAGCATATAGACCCAGCTCGGCTAATAACAACCAAGCTTCGGTAGACATATTTCTTATTTGTCACAATCGAAATTTCCTATACTTCCCAATTTCCTCCTAATCAAAGTAGTTTCTTTCTCATTACTTTAATAATATTACCATACATGAAATACAATCAAAGGAGGGGTGAAAACTTAGCTCCTTCTGAGCCCTTTACACAAACACAGTGCGCTAACATTTGAGTTCGACAGTAATGGATAAAAAGCAATGTGCTAGTTTGAGAAGAGTAGGAAAGAGCATTCTAAAAATGTACCAGGACTTTTTAAAAGTCATTGAGCTGAACATGCATTTTCACATTTTCCTTCATTTAAAGTTCATTTTTAAAATGAAAGACAGCAATGGCAAGGAAATCACTGAGTCGTTAAATAGCATAATATGTTTGGAGACTGATAAGAAAGTGGATTTGGTTGAATTATAAGGCTAAAATGGACATTGGCATGTGATGGAGTAGATATAAACTGAGACCATATTGTTAGGCAGGTTGCAGATTATGATTAAAGCCTTTTAATTCAATATATATATATAATACCAGATCTCTCACGATGCTCAGCATTGTGACCATCACTTGTCTACTGGCTTCCAAATTTTCACTTTCCCTTTCCTGAACCATTCATGTGTCACTTACCTCAAAGAGACCTACTGTATGCTCTGCCTAAGTTCAAGAGACCCCAATAGTATTGTACTACCCTCATATAATTCAATGATTATGGTGAATATAGATTTTTTTAGAAAAAAATTAAATGTCTTTGAAGTCATCCCCCTTCCTCTGAAACTGTATGCCCTGGCCTATCTACCAATCAGGGCATATCATCTCTCTGGCCACAGGAACACTCCAAGGCTAGACATTGTTCAATAAAGGACATGTGTAAATCAACTCTAGATCTTTTGTTTAGACTACTTAGGGGGATATATGGTTGTTTTAAATTTTAACTTGGGAAAGTATACTAGGCAGGCAATTTATAAACACTTTATCCCAACTGGAAGTCCCAGAATGAAGTCAGATTGGTGTTAAGGGTGAGACGGTCTGCACTGGTTGCTATGGGAAGGAAACTTCAGTAAATGCAAGCTCCCTAGCTCAGCAAACCCCAGTCCATTTGTGGATACAGGACAATAGCCACAGAGTAAGATCAGTTAGAAGCTGAATATCGTTCATCTCTGCCATCCTTATTGCGAACAAAATAAAAAATAAAAAGACAAGAGTGATTGTCTTACTCTTCAGGACAAACCTGAGACTCTCTATCCTGCGTGAGCAGGGTCACAGAGTAGAGTTGCGAGGCCCCGCCCTAAGTTAGGACTTCAAGCTTTCACTTGCCACTCTTCATCAGTTCTTTCTCCCCATCAGCTCATGTTCTCAAATACTTATGGGTAAAATATTCTTACCCCCTGCACTGCTCTGGCTTTATTACGAATTGTCTTATAACCACATTTTTCTGTAGAACCAGAGAGGTGTTGGTGTACTGATTTTAGAACACGCTGACAGGCAGTGAAAAGTTAGACTGAGAAATACTCACATGATTGGATTCCAGTCCAGGAAGGGTGACTAAAAAACGTGCTTCAGAAAATGAAAGTCAGGAGACCATCCAACTAAGGCATATCAAGATGGAAAAAAATTAAAAAGCCATGATATAAGAAACACCAAGTGATGGAGAAAAGCAACTAGAGGAAATTTTTATTTTCATCTGTGTTATTTCACTGAGTTCTATCTGAGGAGAGGGTGGGGATGCAAAATGGAAACTCCAAAGGAGCCTGCGGAGCCCCTCACTGAGAGAAAAAGAGTGGAGGACCGGAACTGTCACATCCTGTAAAGAACTGCTTCTCTCTGGCTCGTGCTGGAACTGGTAATGGGGCCATCTGCTTATAATGCTCGTTCCGTGAGTGGCTGGTGCCCAGAAATCTCCATGCCTTCCAGAAAAGTCATTTTTACACTGTACCTGACAGACAGAGCATGTGTTTGTGCTAAAAACACTGCAGGAAAGGGAGACAGGCAGGAATCAGAAAAGCCTGACCTTGAGGGGAGACTGCCATGAACCCTAAGGAAGTGATGTGAGAGAGCTCGGGGCAGTCGGATGCTGAGCAACCTACTAGAAGCAATTTATTAGACACATAGTGGGCGAGAGCAGCTGTTTGGGGTTGCTTTGGGACAAGGCAAAGCATGCTAGCCTCATTCAACGCTTTTAAAATTAATTTATTTCCTTTAATAAAAGAAGTAAAAGCAACATTAACTTTGGAAATCCTGGGAGGGATCCTATCCAAACTGATAAAAGCCAACTGCCTTAAAACGTTCCTTTAAAACCTGACCACATCTTTGTCACCAATCCTTCCTCATGCCCTCCTTCTGAACAGGCACAATCTTTAACAATCTACAGATAAATTAGTCCCTAAACTGCCTCCACGCCCTGGGATTATGTAGCTGTGTAGCCCATAATATAGTTTCCAGGGTTTTCCATACAGACTAAAGATGGCTAAAGTGATTTTTCTTACGACAGGACAAATTTTAAGAACATGAAATGTTAATAAGCCTCTAGGGGTGGAAGAAGAGTCTAAGGATGGCCCTGTCATTTGAACAGAGACGCTTATGCAAGATTTCACACTCAGTGGCTCCCTGTGGAACTTTCTGAATTAGAGCATTGGCCTAGGGTGCAATTACCTCAGGCTGTGTGGAGGGAAATTTTAATGAATACGCTAGTAGAATTTGTCCACCGTGTTCAGTGGAAGTGTGATTCAGGGTTCTTTGAGCATTTTCCGTCAAATGTTTCTTTGTGGTCTTCGATATTTGTGGTTCTTCAGCTATCAAGACAGTCTGCAGTCACAATTAAAGAGGCTAAAGGTAAAAGTGGGTCCTACTTAGTGTGAGCACAGGGGACAGATAGTAAACGTTTTCATCTTGCAGGTACCTCTATCACAGGCAATCAGCTCTGCCTTTGCAGTGCAGGGGTAGCCTCAGACAGCGCATGAATGAATGGGGTGTGCACACACCAATAAAGTGTTATTGACAAATGAGGCAGGAGGCGGGCCCTTAGCTCACCTGCTGCAGTTGGTCCACCGTGTTCTCTAGCATGCTTTTGTAACAATATGTCAATGGTGGTTCTCTCCTCTTTACCTCCTTTTTCTCCCTTCATCCAGCTTCCTTTACCCCTGTCTGGATTATGCACTTCTGTATTTAAGCTACTTGCCAATGTTTATAAAAATTTGATGTTTTCCTGGTTTATCCTGAAGCAAGTATGTAAGAAAGTCTTCAATAAACGTTTTTAAGTTGATTAATTGCCTCTATTCTTGCCTTACAGTTATATTCAAGTTAAGAAATAACAATTAACAAAGTTAAAAGGATGACAAACATAACAGCTTATATTAGGTGTATGCTCTAAGAACCTTAAATCACCCTTCCACTAAACACAGTGGACAAATTCTACTAGAGTATTTATTAAAATACTAATAGATTATATTAGGAAGTTTTAAAATTATAAAGTACATTTTTGTTTTAAGGTTTTTCTCACTATGTAAACATATAAAAATTCAGAGAAGGTCCTGCTAGTGAGGTAAGGGCTGGGAAGAAAAACGAGAGAGATGGAGGCACTGACTATATAAGAAGTCACAAAGACATAAGAATCGAACGGCAGCCATGTTTGTCTTATTTATTTTTGATATAGTGATAGTTTTAGCTTCCTGGCTTTCATCAGTATGTCTTTAAATTCCAGTAAACTTATTCAGAATATTCTGTTTTGCACATAATTATCCTCACTGTAGTTGTCCATTCATCTCTGTCCTTAACCCCTTATAGATTAATTCAGACAATAAATATTATCATATGAGGATAAAATGTGTGCCAAATACTGCTGCATGGTGGGTGTAGCGGTAAAGAAAAACATACCTGTTTTATGGCATTTGATTGCCAACGGAGGCAAACAATGAAGGAGAGGAAAACAGTTCTGCTGCGCTAAGGAGCAGACGGTGCCAGAGCTGTCATTTCTGTGCTTGGTACAGTCATAAATGAAACACTAGAACAAGGCACACAGGTATCTGAGGGACAGGAAGCCTTGGGGAGGAAACAAAGTGCACAGTTTAAAAAAAATGTCGAGGTATGGGATCCAGAAAGCAGTTTCATATTGGTTATAGGAAAATGTAAAAACTGATTTAACAGTTATCAAAGTTGGGAGGACTGGGAAATAACAGAATTGGGAAGAAAATAGGGTGTCTTTTCTCTTCAGCGTACTGAGGTTTAAATGGCTCATTGGACAGCCAAGTGGAAACGTTGAATGCACAATTAGAGTTCAGAAGCTCGGATAAAAGTCAAGACCAGACACGTACGTTCGAGTGTAAGCATGAAGCAGGAGGCGTTTTAGAGTCAACGATGTGAGTTGGGGATAAGAAGGCTGAACTCTGAGCTACTCCAGCTGTAGAGGACGTGAAGTGAACACGATGAATTTAGGAAGAAATTCAGTGGAGCATTGGTAGCAAAGCAGGAAGAACGTGAAGAAATAGGCAAGCCTGCTGCTGCCCATGGCTAGTGAGGTCATGGACTCTAGAGGACACACCACTGCCGTTTCCCTAAACCAGCACAGTATCTACCGCATTCTCTGTGCTCATCCTTATACCCACAGAAGAGTGGCGCTCACCCCCATCAGGAAGCAAACCTTTCAGAAGCAGACAGGGTCCTGCAGAAACACACAACTGGCCAAAATGCAGAGAGAAACCGTAGTGTGTCTAGTCCAAACTGATACAGTTACAGCACAATCCTACACCTAAGGTTCAGGGAAAATCAGGAAAAGAGAGGGTAGAATGATAGTAAGTGCCAGACAGCCAGAGCATCAACTGCAAGATCGCTCCCTCTACTTATAAATGGGAAGTTACACCATGAAAAGCAGCAATATGGCTACCTAAATAATATCTGCAAAATGACTCCAGATGACACACCAATGTGAGTGGGGAGACCTCTCAAGTATTTATCCCTAGAGGGAGAGCTGTAGGCAGTTAATGACTGTGGAGAGAGAACCTGTTTTTCTCCAGAAATAACGCTCCTGATTAACCAATCAATAAGCAATCAGCCTCAAACAATAAGACTAAATGGACTCAAGAAGTGTTGTCTGCCTGTCTGTCCTTTCTCAGTCTCCTCTCTCTCTCTCTCTCTCTCTCTCTCTGTGTGTGTGTGTGTGTGTGTGTGTATGTGTGTGAGTGTGTGTGTAAAAACAATAATAACCAAAAAAGAGGTCATGGGTATGAACAGGAGTTGGGAAAACAGGATTAGTTGGCAGGAGGAGAGTGACAGGTAGAAATATTAATACAATTTTGTGTATGAAAGTCTGAAACAAACAAAATAATTAAAAAATCAATTGTTTTAAAAAGAAGTAAATGCCTGTGCCAAGAAGTGCTGGTAGATCAAAGAAGGACCAGTTGGAGAGATGACTTTGTCAACATAAAGGTTGTTTATGCATTTTATTGGAGATCTAAGGACAAAGTCTCTTAGGAAGACCAAGAACAGGACAAGAGAAATTGAAAATCAACAAAAGAAAATTTTCTAGGTGTTTTGGTTTTCAAAGGAGCAGCAGAGACGTGGACAACGCAGAGGAAGACAAAACTCACGAGCTTATTATCAAAGTAGGCTACTGATGTGCCCCAACGTAAAAGTGGGTCACACTGGAAAAATGTTTGTCTCCTGCTGTGCCCAACCTTCTCTTGTTTTTCTCTATTTTTGTCCTGTAAATCCCACACTCCTACATACTTAGGTCAATGTCTGGGTCCTAAACACACTACCTGTGCTACATTGCATGAAATATCTCAAAAATAAAGAAGAGAGTTTGTTCTTTGAATGACTGTCTGACCATCGATAGGTGGTAGGCACTGAGAAAAGTTTTGCTGCTTTTATTCCTGATCAGTAATTCCCAACGAATGTTATAGTCTCAGAATAAATGATGTCTACCGCAATACTACACCTACACCTCAACTCCTATGTCACTCCTCCCTTAGAGTCAGTCATACCTCTGGATTTCCTGGATCTGGGAACCAAAGCTAAGACGAGGGATTGCTACTAGGACAGTGCCTTTCATTCACAGGTGTATTCACAATAAATGAAACAGGAGAACGATGTTGACTTTGGACCTAACTTGGTGTTTACATATTTACTGTTCCCTGTACAATCATGCATAATCATTGTGCTAAGTATTCTGGATGAGAAAGAGCAGATTGATGACAAGCAGTTACACTCCCTCTGTGACAGTTACCTATAGAACTTCAGATATCCCTAAGCAATAATTGTTTGCATCGAATAAGAACTTTAACACACACACACACACACACACACACACACACACACACAAATGCTCTGCTATTGTCTTTAACATTGGTGTGTGAAAACCACCATCAACAGACTGGAAAGGTCAAGTTGACATACTGCTCTTCTGCCTGATAATATAATATTTGACTTTGTATCATCATACTTAAACAGCAGTGCTAGTAAAAAACAGTAATTCAAGAAAAATGAAGTGGCTTTTGCAACTGCATAATCATTATTGTATAAAAATGAGCGTGTTTTCAAAAGCTAGGTTCTCCCTGTTCACAAAGTGAAATGCTAAGTACCCTTGCTTCAGATCATTACACGTCTAGATTTGTGTAATTGGAACGCAAATGTAAAGACCAGGCACTGTGGCATACAGTTTTTAATCCTAACACTTGGGAGTAAGGGGGATCTCTGCAAATTTCAGGACAGTCTGGTCTACATGAGTTCCAGAACAGTCAGTAAAGGATATGTAGAGAGACCCTGTCCAGAGAGAGAGAGAGAGAGAGAGAGAGAGAGAGAGAGAGAGAGAGAACAAAAATACTTAAATCAATGCAATAGCTTGCAAACTTAATTGCCTTTTTCTAATAGTAGTGTTCTCTCTATTCCTTGAGTAAGTGTGTGTGTGTGTATGTATGTATGTTTAGTGACCAACACAAAGGGAATATGTTTTTTTCTTTTCTGTATTTTTCTTTGTTTTGTTTTTTGATTTTTAAGAAAGAGAAAGAATATGAATTTGGATGGATAGGAGGAGGGAAGATCTGAGAGCTCCCATTGTATGACATTTTCAAAAAAATAAATAAAGATATAAAAATGAAAGAAGAATGAGGCAGTTCTCAAATTTTCTACTTTGAAATAATTTTGTCTTTTGCAGAATGTTTCCTATTAGCCTTCCCACTTTAGTTCTCATCTTTGTAAGAAAATGAATAACTTTAAATAAAAATTAAACAACCTTCACTCAGTGCTCTTTATTAATATATTTTAATTTCTTAAAAATAAAATGGATATATTTCACTCCTACTTAAGGTAGGTCTTTCTGTATTAATATAATAAAGTTTTATTTTTAATCTATGTATGTATGTATGTATGTATGTATGTATGTATGTATGTATGTATTGAAGTACTCCTATTACAACTGGGAAAGTGAGCATTGCATGAGATTTCACCTAATTTTAACCAGGTACATAAAATATCTTGATATACACACACATGCACACACATGTGTGGGGGAGGTACCGTCTCTGTTGATTGATTTGGATGAAAGGTGCCAGTCTTCAGGAGTGAAAGTGACTTTCGAGTAAACAACCATATCGCTGGATCTAACTTTGGGGATAAAATCATACCCGAGCAGTAGCCAACAAGAGCTACAGAAAAACCTAACAGGAAAATCTACATGAATAAGCTTGTAAAGAATACAACCATTTTAGGAAAGAGCTAGAAAGGCTACCTTGTTGGTCTTTTGCTCCTAATCCCACCTTCACCCCTGCCACTGTAGGTGCTCTTAAGAATTAACCACTTTATGAACTTCCCAACTCTGACTACTCCATGCTTCTGCTCCACTTACATGATTATCAGGTACATCAGGATGTAGGAGAGTCCACACAACGAGGCTGTACAGGGAACAATGCTAAAATTCTTGCCCTGGCACAGAAGAACATTCCCCCTTCCTAGCAGAACATCTGTTAAACATAGCAATCAGAAGCTCTTCAATCTCCAATACCCAAGTTATGATTTTGTGTATGTAAATTGCAGGAATAATAATTATTTACAAAACCTCCTGGAGACATGGCTCAGTGGTTAAAAGCCCTTGCTGCTCCTTCAGAGGATCAGAATTCTGTTCTGAGAACCCACTTCTGGCCACTCACAGCTGCCTGGATCTCTACCTCCAAAAGCCAGATACTAGCACACACAGCATATTCTCAAGCAGATACACGCACGCACACACACGTACAGACACACACACACACACACACACACACACATACACACATCATACACACAACACAACACACACAGACACAAAGACACACACACACAATTCTCCCTTAAAATACCTATTATTTATTATTTTGCTTCTTTGCTATTGAGATTTATGGGGTTTTCATACACTGTAGAATAATTAACCTTATAAACTCAGATGGAGTTGTCTGTTGCTTCTACGAGACTTGGCTTTTCTCATGCATAGAAAGATCATCACCATATCTGGTCATCAGTATTGCATATTTGGGTTGTACAACTCTTGCTAATAAGTAACTGTTTTTTGATTATTAGGTCAGCTTATTCATTGTAATGATAATATTACAATATGAGAAATTTCTTTATAAAGTATTTAAAAAATTGCTTCTAATTTTACCTATTTATGTATGACTTATTTTTAATGCATTTCCATATATTGCTATATGATCCTATCTACCCCTCCTATTCCCCTATCACATTTCCTTTCAGTTTCATATCTCTTCTTTACTCCGTGTGTGTGTGTGTGTGTGTGTGTGTGTGTGTGTGTGTGTGTGTGTGTGTGCATGTACATGTGTGCACATGTATACAAGTGCCTGGAGAAGCAATGACAGCATCATTTCTCTGGAGTTGGTGTTACAGACAGTTGGGAGCCATTCAATGTAGGTGCTAGAAACAGAATTCTCATTCTCTGAAAGAGCAGCAAGCACTTTTCACTGCTGAATCATCTATCTACCACTAAATTTAACTTTCTCAAGACCTAATCCACAATAAATGAAACAAATCCTAACTTTGTCAATCTAACATTTTAATTGATAATTGATTTATTCATATAATATACTCTGATTAGAGATTCCCTCTTGATGCCAAGATAATATTTGTCTTCAGATTTCCCAAAGTTACCTAGTACCTTATGCTATATAAAAAGTATAAGGTAGACAATCACCACTTTGTTAAAGTGGGATACTTTTCAACTTAAGAGAAAATATTCTGTTATTTTAGTCAAACAAGCTTATTCTGCATAGAAATAAAAATGTGCATGGCAAATTTTTCTTTAAGTAATGTTATATCATGACTGATAAAATTTCCTAAAAGTTGCATAGTCCAGTGTCAGTTCAGTCTGATTTGTTATTTTTGTTGTGCCATAGTTACAGTTCTATGAAAGTTTGGCTGTGAAGAGACATCATGGCCAAGGCTACTCTTACTAAAGCACGAATTTAATTGGGATCTTGCTTACAGATTTAGAGTGATAGTGCATTGTCATCATGACAGGAAGCAGAAAGAAATGGCAGTGGAGCAGTAGCTGAGAGACTTACAATCTGATCCATGGGGAGAGCCCAGAGGGAGACACACTGGACATGAATGGGCTTTTGAGAGCTCAAAAGTGATACTTCTGTGAACCCTAGGGATAGTCATCTGCCAACAAGGCCACACCTCATCTTGCAATGCCACAACTCCAAATCCTTCCCAAACAGTTTCACTGAAAACTAAGCATTCAAACAAACAAAACTATGGAGGCCATTCAAATAACCACAACTTTATTATAAATAAGTCCATCATTTCTATTGTGCATTTTCAAATCCAAACCTTCTGGCATCAAATTTGTAGTATTCACATATATTTTAGACTATGTCTTATTTTTCAATATGTTGTTGATATAAAAGTAAGCAGATTCATGTTTCTCTCTTCTAATGTAGTTTATACAGAAATAAGCATGCTTTAATTTTTCTCTCTCTTACACAGCTAAACTCCATGCAACTAGAATATCATGAAACAAACACAATGATGGCCATTTTGCTTTTGCTTTCTCATTTTTCTCTTGAGCCTCATAAAAATGAGTTTTAATTCCATGCTTTTTCTATTGTGGACAAGCCATTTCATTACTTTTATTACATGGTACTGCCACCTATGGGTCCTACACATAGAATACATTTTATTTGGGGCTAAAGAAATTTAGAATTTTAAATGTAAATGTCCATCTGGTCTTCCTCTCTTATTATAGGTGAAAAAATTCAAAGCTTGAGCCTCTAATGAGTTTAGTATAGGTAAAGATTCATTAACAACTAGACTGAGTCATTGTCATACTTGAATTTGCTTGTAATATGACCTAAGTTTATGTTTTCTCCTTTACAACATGTTTAACAATATCAAATTTCTTATGTCTGAAGATACAGTGACTTAAAGATGCAGAAAGGTGAGCTATTCTGAATGTCTAAGACAGTAAACTACTTAAACATCCTGGTTTAATTAACTAATTAATTTTCTTGGTTTTTTTTTCTGAAATACTTTAAAGAATAAGACAAGACCTTTGTATCTGAGAAAGTTGCAAATATCACTACACTAAGGATAACTTTATGTAGAAAACTGAGGTAAGTGTTTTTTAGAGGTCATAAAAAATGAAGGGTACGTACCCATTTTAGTAGCATCCAGATGGCAGGGTTTAAAGTGAAACAGAAAAGAACAATGGTGAATTTTGATGGTAACAGCCAAAATATTCTAAATGCTGTATAGCAAGAAATTCCAACTAGAAATTCAAAATGTTTATATTTCTTTTTTAAAAGCTCAACTCTAGTGAAACATGTAGGAGTCCAATCATTTAGAAGCATGAAAAAATGCATTCACTGCCTTTTCTGACACCAGTCATCCCATTGCTTTCCAGCTCTGTTAACTGAGTCAAATCACTTTGACAAGTTAATATCTCTGAAAATCAAGACATTTAATCATTATTTGACAACAAATGCTAGGAATTAAAGTCTATGTATTAAAAACTGAAATTAGCAGTGATCTGCCCACACTTTCACTCCTACCCACCCATTTGTGACCTATTTTTGAAAAGTTCTTTAAGTTCACATGAAGCAGGGCAATTATGTGGTAGGTAACTATTCTGAGAGAATAAAAACCAAGGTAATTGAGATGTTGAGATACTCATAATGCAAAAAGTCATAATTCATTTCTTCTTGTTTTATCTCCTAAGAATTAATTAAAGAAATCATTGTTTTATATTTTTCAACTTTCAAAGATCATTTATTTCAGAAAAGTTATTTGTTAGATATGCTAAGCCTAAATATAATAATCATAAATTAGCTTCATGAAAAGAATGTTTCTTAGCATTCATGCCCCCCACACGAAAATAATTATAACTTCATATAAATAGAAAACAAATCATTTCTCAATGGTCTTTAGCAAGAACATGTTCTCGTTGACTATTTCATTAAAAAGGAAATTATGAAATTATGTGAAACTGTCTTTGAATAAATGTTGCTACATTTTACTAGCATTTCTTGAAACCATAGTAACTAAAAGCAGTTATAATTAACATTTAAGAGCTCAAGACCCCATATGAACAACAATGCCAAGCAACCAGAGCTTCCAGGGACTAAGGCACTACCCAAAGACTATACATGGACTGACCCTGGGCTCCAACCTCATAGGTAGCAATGAATAGCCTAGTAAGATCACCAGTGGAAGGGGAAGCCCTTGGTCCTGCCAAGACTAAACCCCCAGTGAACATGATTGTTGGGGGGAGGGTGGTAATGGGGGGCAATGGAGAGAGGAACACCCATAGAGAAGGGGAGTGGGAGGGATTAGGGGGATGTTGGCCCAGAAACCGGGAAGGGGAATAACAATCGAAATGTAAATAAGAAATACTCAAGTTAATAAAGATGGAAAAAAAAAAAGAAGTGACTACTAGACATCAGAGAGGCTGTATTCTGATATAAACTGTGGAAGCAACATTATTGTTTTGCTAAAGAGGATAAGAATATAATTCAGTAATAGAATGTTTTTCTTGTATGAAAAGGTCCCTAGGTGTTATTCCCCATTCCAAGAGTGGGGGAAGATTACAGAATTCTGGATTCGTTGCTACAGCATGTGTAAGTAGTACTTGGTCTGTGGAAGGAAGATTAGTAATCTGTCATTAAGTTAATAACTTTACAAGTCACTGAAAACAATAAAAATTGATGCTGAATTGATGCTGTGTCTTCAGGCAAAGTTGTGAGATGATAAATTTTGAGAATGAATTTTTAAAACATCGGTAGCTGAGGCTGGGGCTGGAGTGTCAATAAAAGACAGCAAGTGGGAAATTCTGAATGTGTTTAAGTAATATTAGTTACCAACTCTATTGAGAACTTCAGTAAGCAATGACTTCTAAAAGACAACCTCAAAAAATCGAGTTGCAAATACTATAAAAAAATCATCTCAGGATAAATGCATGATCTGCTTAGAGTCAGTGAACTAACTAGAATGTTCTATGAGTTGTGATATGAAAACTCTGAAGATAAGAATGAAGCTAGGAAAGATATCATAATGTGGAAGAATATAAAATGAAGATGACTCAAAGACGTAAAACCGAATGAAGATGATCGGAAATGAGTGGTGTCAGAACACCATGTATACCTTAACATTTGCTTAGTAGGAATTATAAGAGAGAGGGAGTCAAATATAATTCAGAGATCTGAATCAGAATGATCCAAAAATGATATGATAGAGAAATTGGAAGTAAGAGAAACCTTTAGACAGACATTAAGTTTCTAGTAGCAATCTTTAATACAAAAGCATCCAAATGGAGACCAAAGAAGGCAGGAGGAAGACAGTTCTGGGCTCACGGCTGGAGAACCTCATTTCAGTTGTTTATTGATGCAATCCTTGGATGTGCAGGAATAAGAATTGGAAAGGTTTGGCAGTAAGAGGACAGATGGACAAATCATGAAGGGCGGGGCTTATATTTTAGGTCAACTGGAAGAAAGATAATAAGGAAAGATTTGCAGAAACCTACAGAAAGAAGAGACACAAGAACATGTATGCACATGAGTGTGAAGATCAGAAGGCAACTTCAGCAGGTGCTCTTCAGAAACTTCTCTTACTTTTTGAGACACGGTGTCAACTAAGACCCAAAGCTTGTGAATTAGGCTAGGCTTTCTGACTAGAGAGCCATGGGCGGTCCCCAGGGCTGAGATTTCAAGTGTGCACTTGCATGCCTGGTTTTCGCACTGGTGTTTGGTATCATAGGCCAGTGCCATGCTATCGCAGCAAGCACTTTGCAGACTTAATAATCTAGCCCTCTTCACAATAATTTTTAATTAATACTTTGATCTTTCTGAGTATTAAATTTTGCCTTTTGTCAATAGTATTGGATTGTAATCTTTGTTTTTAGTTTTTATCTCCTCCCCAATTTTGAGACCCTTGTCAGTATGGTAAATGAGCTTCTAACCCCAGTAAATTTGGGGGTGGCCTTGTTGCTTGTTGTGACCAAAAATTAGGAGCAAACCTGACTCAGTTTGTTGCAAAGAGATTTTCTTGATGAGAGGCAAAGGCGCCACTTATTTATGAGTATAAACACAAATGTTTATAGACTTCATTAGGTATTATGCTGGTTTCTAATTTAGCAGTTGTAGATTCTCCTCCAGTGACCATACATCTTCCCTAAAACCATGTAATTAGCTATGTTTTCAGAACCAGGAATGTTTCCCTCCTAGTAAATATCAGAATCTTTACCCATAAAGCTTCACTGACATGAGTACCCAAATGTGAGCTAAACAAGGATGACACCAATGGACATACCAAAGTAGATGGAGAAATCCCACAAGATTTCAACCCTACACAAAGAGCTGTGAGTGACTGGGGAATGCTGGGCAAGGAAGAGATTGTCTTACCCAAAGAAGAGGACACCATTGGCCAGTATCAATGGTCATTCCTGAAAACATACATACAAGTAACATTATATGAGCAGGTTATGTTTAGGAACACTTATGTATAAACATATACACACAAAAAAAAACATACATATGTATTCAATAACAATTAGAGTAAAAAGAGGCCATGAATTTGAAGGAGAGTGTAGAAGTTTATAAGAGAGGCTTTACATGGAGGAATGGGAAGGAAGAAATGTTATTCGGTGGGTAGGAGTGGGAGCATCCTCATAGACGCAGCGGGAGGGAGAGGGGGATGGGAGAGGGGAGGAAGGGGATAAGATTTAAAATGTAAATACAGAAAATATCCAAGAAAAATAATTTTTTAAAAATCTCAGAGCTAAATTTAAAACTAAAACAATGACTCCAAACCCTTGCAGCAGCAGCATGGTTCGGCTAACACAGTTAAGTTGTGACTTGTCATGGACTGACCAATGGCACAAGACTAGCAGAGTCCATGCAGATGCCACTTCTTCAGCTAGGACCCTGGAAAGGGGAGATACGTGAGCATAAAACAAAGGAGTCCATACAGTGCATCATAGCTGACCTCCAAGTGCCTTGCAACCCGAGTTAGAAATGTTTGTTCTTATATGTCAGTGTGATATAAAAATGTTTGTTACTACAGTAAAAGCTGTCCAAAACATCAAATTTAGAAAATCCTAACTCAACTCAAAAATTATAGAAATCTTTTGGAAAGTGTTAACTTCACAATGCTCATAAACTTTAAAATTAACTTATTTTCACCATTGTCAGCAATATGAATTACAGTTTGAAATAAGGGCCACACCTGCCTGCTAGCCTTTACTTGTTTAAGTAATTTATAGATATATGTGAAGCCTTATAAACTGCCCTCAGTAAATATCATGACATTCATGGTATGAAACATGCTTTCTTCTCATTTGTCTCTGTGTGCTTTTATTTGATGGCTGCACAGCCACACTCCTTGTGCTTGGATTTACCATGAAAATCATTTCTCGTCTACATCATTGTTGGCAAAAGCTGCATCGATCAGATCTGTTTGGAGCATTCTGTGCCACCACTTCCCACTATTCCAAAGGCTCTTAAAGTTCTCTCTGCTGTTCTTTTAGTCCTGGTACCTCCTTTGTAGTTTATGAGTTGTTTTGCACAATTACAGCAGCTCTTGGCATATAGATGTAGCACACAAAATTACCCTCATTTAAATAAATAAGTTACCATGTCAATCTATTTAAATGTTTTCAAGTAGCATTTTCCCTTAACTTGACCTTTAAAAGAAAAAAACCTCAGTGGCACGGAGGCACCTCAGCTCATGTTATACACATCATTTCTCTGACTACCCCAATATAAGGTAGTATTAGACACCTGATGCCATATTCTGAGGTGAGTAGTTTTACTATAGTAGGGTTCTAACATTTATCAATTTATAATGAAAATAATCCTCAAAACGTATAAATGCGAAGTGGCCTGTGTATGACTGTTGATAAGTCAGTTCTCTAATCATGGACCATATAAAAGTTACACACACAAGAGATACATTTACAAGTGAAGAGCTTTGTGTTATTTCCTCTAAGATACTAATGCCCTCCGAGCAGAAGCATGTGTCTGATCAAAACCTGCTACTTCTGAAAAGAAAGAGCCTAAGACATCCCTGAGTGTCTGTTTCTCAGAATGCAGAAGTCATGTATAAAGTCATCACAATCGACTTTCTAAGAGTCTACAGATGGCTCAGTAGAGGAGCTGTGAGGTCCAGCAGGGCACAAAGATGCTAGTAGGGAAATGCTAGTGAAATATGAGGGGTTACAAAGGAAAAGAAACTGCTAACAAGACATAGTGAATTGAGAAAGAAAAGCACTCAGTGGGAACGTAAGAGTGAGCTCTGTGTACTGTGTACTTCAAGTCCACCTCACCTGCTTTCTGATCTGTAACATTTGTACAAAGAATAATATCTTTTACTAATTATCCTATAGTGGAATATTTTTATTATATACAGTTTTATTTGTTAAAAACCTAAAATGTTTTCTACCTGGTTTGATCATTTTCCAAAATTAGTGGGATGGAATCGCTAATTATATTTGACTGGTTTGGCATATTGGCTTAGGTCCAGTCTATCTACATAACCAAATCTAAACGTTGAGCTCATTTTCCATTTTTCAACTCTTTTTCTCTCCTTACAACCTACTACATAGCCATGGCAAGACAGCCAAACCATCTCGTTCATTGTTCCTGAAATTTCTTATGGCACCAATGCCTACCTGGAAACTCCTAAACCTAACTACCCAACTCCTAAATTAAACTGTCCAAAAACCTGGAAACAACTCGCAGCTTAGAGACTTCTGATGAGAGCTTTCTGAAATTCCTTCATGATTTTCAACTATCATAAAACATTATGACCTTTGTCCTTTCCTTTTCTTTCCCTTTGCTGACCTTCTTCTTTCTCTTTTCCCTGATGCTAAGCCTCTGCCATACCATAAGATCCAGGAGGACAGTGACTGAGGCCATTTGTCTCTTAAACACACTATTGGTCCTCACTAAAGTCTGATAAGCTAGGCCTTTGTTTAGAGCAGTCAATGGTTAGGCAGGCATCAATGCTTCCCTATCTGAAGCAGTTGTTCAGTAGGGCAGAGTATGACAAATTAGACTTGTGTCCATATCCCTAATAATTCTGTAGCATTTTTGGTGCTACAGGGGTTGTTCATCCTTATGCTTTTCTGTTCATACAACCTAGGAAGGGTGCCAATAGGTATCTGATTCTGTTATCTGGTTATTGCCAGAATGATTGCTAGTCACTTTTTTAAACAAGGTCAGTATTTCAGAGCTTATATGTTATTATGTGGTAAGAAAGCTCAGTCTCTGTGTTCATGTTTGAATTAGTTGCATAATGTAGCATAAAAATGAGTGGCCTAACACTATGAGGTTTCTGGGAGGCAGGTATCCAGATGCAACTGGTGTGGAGGGACAGACTCTCTCATGAGGTTCCTGTCAAGCTGTAGGCCAGAGTTGAAGTTGTACCAGAAAGACTGACTTACCAATGTATTCACTGGTCTGTGGCGGGTACAAGCAGATGTCCTCTTTATTGGTTTTAGCTGGAGGCTACCTGATCGTGTATGAATTGGCACATGGGGTGATGACAATGTGGAAGCTTCTTTCCCAAGTACAAGAGAAATGAAAAGAAAAGGAGAGAGGTAGACACAAAACAGCAGGAGTGAGCACTTGAGAAGGAAGTGAGGGCTTTTATCCTTATATAGTTCAAACATGAAATACAATGGCTCATTATTTCTACCCCTCTCAACTTGTTAGAACTGAGTTAATAATCCAGACTATGGCCAGCAAGACTCCTTCTTGCCTAGGTATAAACAGTTCCCAACACAATAGTTGAATTACTATTTTTCAACTTTCTGATGGTGCCAAAGCAGTTGGCACTCAGTAAAAAGCACAGGGCCGTATTTGGATTGTTATGATTTTCTTGCTAGCAAGATGGTACTCTGTCTCAATTCTAAACAGCAATGTACTTGAAAGTCCCAGTCAGCCACTAAAACATGGAAGTAAATGAGCCATTAATTGAGAGCCTGCTGACCTTCCATCACCAGGTAAGCACTGTGCTGTGCTAAACTACGATGCTTAACCTTTAGCAAAGTGGCTGGATACAAAATTAACTCAACAAAATTAGTAGCCCTCCTTTAAACAAATGATAAATGGGCTGAGAAAGAAAGCAGGGAAACAACATCCCTTACAATACCCACAAATAATATGAAATATATTGTGTAACTCTAACCAAGCAAGTGAAAGATCTGTTTGACAAGAACTGCAAGTCCCTGAAGAAAGAAATTGAAGAAGATATTAGATGATAGAAAGATCTCCCATGTGCATGGATAGGTAAGATTAATGTAGTGAAAAGTGGCCATCTTACCTAACACAATCTACAGATTCAATACAATCCCCATTAAAATTACAACACAATTTTTAAAGACCTTGAAAAAACAATTCTCAACTTCATAAGGAAAAATAAAAAACCCAGGATAGCCAAAATAATCTGCAAAAAAAAAAAAAAAAAGAACTTCAGAATAAGCCATCATCCCTAACCTCAAGTTGTACTCTAGAGCAGTAGTACTAAGAATTTCATGGTACGTAGAAGAATACAAATCGTTCCATTCTTATCACCTTGTACAAAGCTCAAGTCCAAGTGGATCAAAGACCTCTACATCAAACCAGATACACTCAAACTAAAAGAAGAGAAAGTGGGGATGAACCTTGAACACATAGGCACAGGGGAATTTTTCCTGAACAAAACACCAATGACTTATGCTCTAAGATTAACAATTGACAAATAGGACCTCATAAAAATGCAAAGCTTCTGTAAGGCAAAGGACAAAACAGCAACCAACAGATTAGGGAAAGAGCTTTGTCAATCCTACATCCAATAGAGGGCTAATATCCAATACATACAAAAAACTCAAGAAGTTAGATTCCAGAGAAACAAATAATCCTATTAAAAATTGGGGTACAGAGCTAAAAAAAAATTCTCAACTGAGGAATATCGAATGGCTGAGAAGCACCTAAAGAAATGTTCAACATCCTTAGTCATAAGGGAAATGCAAATCAAAACAACCCTAAGGTTCCACCACACACCACTCAGAATCTCTAAAATCAAACCTCAGGTGACAGCAGATACTGGTAAGGATGTGGAGAAAGAAGAACACTCCTCCATTGTTGGTAAGATTGCAAACTACGACCACTCTGGACATCAGTCTGGAGGTTCCTAAGAAAATTGGACATAGTACTACCTGAGGACACAGCTATACAACTCCTGGGCATATACCCAAAAGATGGTCCAACATCTCATAAAGACACTTGCTCAACTATAGTCATAGCAGCTTTTGTGTAATACCCAGAAAGTGGAAACAACCTAGATATCCCTCAACTGAAGAATGGGTAATGAAAATGTGGTACTTCTACACAGTGGAATACTATTCAGCTATTAAAAACAGTGACATCATGAATTTTGCAGGCAAACAGATAGAACTTGAAAATATCATTCTGAGAGAGGTAACCCAGTCCCAAAAGGACATACATACTATGTACTCACTTAGACGTGGGTATTAGCCATAAAATACAGGCATCATTTATTTTGCACACCACAGACCCAATGAAGCTAAGCAAGAAGAAAAGCCCAAGCTAGGAAGCTTGAACCTCACTTAGATGGGGGAATAAAATAGTCATAAGAGGCAGATGGATGCAGGGAACTAAGAAGGAGGGGGATGCGGAGAAGAATGAGGGAGTTCAAAATCATTTGTGGGGAAGGAGAGGACAGAGCTGGATGATCATGAAAATAAATGGAAGTCTGCAATTGATGAGGGGAGGAGGTTGGGTGGGGGCATCTCCAGGATGAGACAAAAAGAAGGACACCAAGACAAGAGTCTGATCAAGGAGATAATTTTATTTTTTCCCAAGGCTGAATTTAGCAGGGGTAACAGAGGGAGGGGGAAAGTGGGAAACATTTACTCAGGCCAAGGACACAGGTCTTGTGGTCAACTGATGTCAACAGGATGTTGGTTTTTCAGAAAGGTCACAGGTTTGTCATATCACTGGGCATCCTGCCCACCAGATTTGTACTAGTCTTCTGCAGCTGGCTGGGGATTTTCCATGAACCCAGTCATACTTAACTCTAACTATACTATTAACATCAATAAAGGAGGGTTTTAAGGGCATCACTCCCAACAGGAGAGAAAATGGAAGGAACTGGGAGTGATAGAGGAAGGGAAGTGTAATCAGGATATATTTTGTGAGGAAAATATATTTTCAATTAAAGAAAAAAGTCCTGCATTTTTAGGAAGCATCTCCAAAGACGCCAAACATTTTTGAGAAGCCATAATGTCAGTGTACCTCAGCTCTCAGAAGATCGTGTAGCTGCCTCAAAACTTCCTTTCAGTCACCTGGAAAAACAGTTTAAAGCAGACGCTTCACACAAGCATCCTCCTCAGATGACAGGAAAGGTTCCAGGTCATTCATCCCCTACCTAACTGCACCTGGACTGAAGGTGATCAATTGGCCTGCAGTAACAGATGTCACACCCAAAAAGTAACCCCAGGAAGTTTCCCTAGCTTCTCAGTGCAATGTTCCAAGACATAATTAACTCTGAGATGTGCTCTCTGAGCAAGGCTCCCTCTTTGTAGGAAGTACTTGTCTAACTTATGAACGAGTAGATGATTTTCAATTATCTATGGAGCAATTTTAACTTACTTAGCTGATTTTACCCCCTCCTGCACTGGCTAGTAGAGCATCTATGCCTGACCATGGCCACACCACACCACAGACTTGAGGGTGTGTGTTCCTGTTATATCCAGTCCTGTTTATTTATACTCCTACATTCTATTTTTTTCATGCTTTCCTGTTTCACCTATTTCCAATTTATGTGATCTTTCTATCTTTTATATATCTGTGCAAACTACTGTATAATACTTCCTGAAATAAAGCATTTCCTAGGTAGGGAAAAACATAAATCCTTACAGGCCTCTTTTCCTTGGCTATAAAGTGACAAATTCAGACTAGGTGATCGCTAATGTACGATATAGTCAAAATTCTGAACGGCTAGCATAGGTTTTCCATAGAACAATGAAGTGTCTCCCAAAACATGTCATATTTCCAAAAGATTATTGCAACATTTTTCTAACCAAAGCTGGGTCATAAAAGTGAAGAAATATCAACTTCAAAAAAGCCTTCGTTTCTAGAACATGTAATTGCTTTTCCCTCCATCTGGTTTAAGGATAGTATTTTATGACTTCATAAAACCAATATAAAAACTGAAAAATCACAGTGGTGGTACAAGACAAAACAAAAAATTCTACTTGAACCTTAATCAACTTTGCTTATTCTTGTCTCTTCCACTTGTATCTGTTTTGGTTTTTAATCTCATTTCACCCTCTACTCCTTTCGCCAGTAAATGAACACATAAGATTTTGATTGAAGGTAACAGTTATGTTTTAGTTTCCAAATTCTAATAATGTGGAAGCATCATGAGTGTAGTTAAAGCTACCAAATCATACATTTGCAGATTACTAAAATTATATTGCACCACAAAATTAACATTGCTAACCACAAGAAGGTGCTACCTTTCCTTACCCAACGAATTACCGCTTTGTTCTCTTCTTGACAACTGTTCTTGTGAGAACACAGGAAACTATAAAATTGTAAAGTAGATTTATAGACTATACCGTTCTTTCAATACCATTGCAATTTATAAAATATAAATAGCATTCTACAGAACACAGATGTCAATGAAATACCAGATAGCCACTGTTGTCTTCTAAAAAAAAAAGTATACATTTTCTTATTTATTATGCATAATATAGACATTATTTAGGATGTGTTTCCCAGCCTCTGTCTTCATTCACAAATGTTCAAAGAATCATGTCTGCTGCCTAAACAACATAGAAAATGTTTTCCACCCTCTCTGTCCAAACACGAAGCCTAATTGCACTCCTAAGAATGCTTGTTCTTAATCCTACCTCTAAAGAAGCAAAGATTTAGAGAAAGGATTCAAAGAGCTGAAAGGGCTTGCAGTCCCATAAGAACAACAGTGCCAACCAACCAGAGCTCTGAGGGACTAAACCACTACCCAAAGACTATGCATGGACTGACCCATGGCTCCAAGTGCATATGTAGCAGAAAAAGGTTGGGCACCAATGAAAGGAGAAGCCCTTGGTCCTGCCAAGGTTGGACCCCCAGTGTAGGGGTATGTGGTGGGGGTGGGAAGGAGGGATTGATGGGGAGGGGAACACCCTTATAGAAGAAGGGAGGGGAATGGGATGGAGTCTTATGTCCAGGAAACCAGGAAAGAGAATAACATTTGAAATGTAAATTTTAAAAAGTTTCCAATAAAAAAAGATAGAAAGAAAGCTCTACATCCAAAAAAAAAAAAAAAAAGCAATGAACATAGATATAGAAATAGAAGCATAGTAGGCACTGATGTAGACAAATCCTTACTGCCAAATTAAAACGCTGATTGTGTACTTCAGGAACGGCCAAAATCACAATTTGAAGAAAAAGGAGGTTAATGTGCTCTTTACCCAAATCTATCATTTTTGTAATGGTTTTGGAAAGTCTCACTGAGTTCTAATCCTTCTCAAAAGCATGGTGGCATTAGAAAATGAAGACCTAGGATTGGGGATTTGGCTCAGTGGTAGAGCGCTTGCCTAGCAATCGCAAGGCCCTGGGTTCAGTCCCCAGCTCTGAAAAAAAGAAAAGAAAAAAAAAAAGAAAATGAAGACCTGTAAGCCACTCTTCTAGATGTCCCCTTCCCACTTTAACTTGAATATCTTCCTAGTTCTAGATTCTTGTTGCACGGCTGTCCCTTAGGCCTTATACATTTGGTCTCTCCTTGCAGGGAATGGGACTTTCTCTGTAGCATAGAGAGGACATCATAACTAACTCTCATCTCTGCTTCTTGCTGACACCCAATGCTTGTATGTACTGTACTTCCCAGGCAACAATGTGCATGTGTGGATGCAGCACTCTGGTCCAGACAGTGTCCATCACATCTCATGAGCATAAAACCAAAGCCTCTCTGCGGCAAGCCCTGGACTGGTGGGAGATTTTGGAAAACCATAGAAGTAGAATCAGCAGCCACTGGCTTTTGTCACAGTGTGTACAAGGGTTGTAGGAAGTTTTTTCCACTTGACCTAGTTCATCCCAAGTACATGTCACATATATAAAGTGGGGGAAAGCTCTTTCTCCAGCACAACCACACAACATAGCCTGTATCCACATAACCAATTCTTCTCCTGCCTTCCTACCTCTCCTAGAGGACCACTGGACAAATAAATCCTCCCTCTGATTTCCTAACTGTCTCAGGAGCCCAGTTTAAATGCGGGCACTTTACAAACCATCAACCTACAATCTGAATAAATGTGATCACTGTCAAAATTTACTTCATCAAGCATCACAGTCAAATAATTCATTTCAAATAACTTGTGATTATTACTAAGTCTTCGTAACAAAGTAAAAGTCTTTAAGCCAGGGAAGACAAAAGGCAGTGATAGACAGCTTTCACTGGTCTATAAAAGTGTTTACTGATACAACCGTTAAAAATACGATCTAATTTAAAACATAGCACAATTAAAAATTGTTCCAAATAAGAAAGATGGAGCAACTATCATTTTTAGAAATGTTTGGTTCCCCCCTTTTAATGATTTTTGAAATGCAAGGCTGAACACAGTAATTTAATGGCTTTTAAATTGTCACCTAAATATCAGGTTTCTTTCAAAATTATAGCTTCTCCTGGTCCTAATGAGTCATGTGTCCACTGCTGTTAAACTGTGGTGCTAATTTCAGGTTAAAGAGCACAGCACAACTGATATACATTTTTGTATGGCACATTCAAATGCTGTTACTGTGGGGTTTTTGTTTCCACTTAACATTCGGCTGTTTTATGTACTTAGAGAAGTGACTCAACTCTCATAAATAAAAGGATGCGCTTTCTTTCAGAATTCCAACATTTCTCTTACTCATCATCATGAGGTTCATGCTTAGTGCAAAGCCTGACAGTGGCTAGCAGCTAGTAAGTACTGCTTTTAATAAAGAACGAGTAGCTAGAGACACAGCCAGTTTGCTGTATGTTCTGATGGGCTTTCTACTCCCACCCACAAAGGATTTGATATTTTAGAATGGTCCATGTGTGCTTTTTCTTCTTGTTTGTTTCTAGACTCTATCTTTTCTTTTGCATCCTTCAGTTAAACTTTATGAACAAACAATAATTATACACATTGATGGTAGTGGCGTGATAATTCACTATGTGGTATCATGTATAATTCTCAAACCAGAGTAACTAGCATTAATTCGTACTGAGAATTCCTCTGTGCTAATTAGTTCCAAATAGATATTGAATCACAGTCAAACTTCTGGGCTGGATAGAATTACAGTTCATCCTTATTATTCTAGTTCATGTGACAACACGACACATAACGCCTGTCTAGTCCCCTCCTCCTCATCGATCTCTCTTAGGAGTTACTACTGTATTCAGTAATTCTACCAGACCAAAGTTTTGCTTCCTGTCAAGAGTGAGAACATGGATCATTTGCCTTTCTCTTCCTGGCTTACTTCATTTAGCATAGTGTCTCCAGTTTCACGCATATGGCCACAAATGAAAGCTTTTACTTTCTCATGTGGAAGATGATTCCATTGTGTGTGCTCACTGCACCTTCTTCTCTGCTCGTGCACACTTACTTCACTCCGCATCTTGGCCCTTCAGTGTATGAGAGTTAGCACAACACTATCGATATCTCTTCTGTTGTTTCTACTTCTTTCGAAGACTCATAAGGACGATCTATGAACTGTTTTTCAGAGAAAGCATATTTATCCAATCTCTTATCCTACTGGTTATAAAGAAAATAATCATTAAAAGAGCACTCCCTGAGTGAAAAGAAATATGAACTGCAAGAGTAAATGCATATGCCAGTTTATGGTATGTCTAGATCTTACAAATTATCAAAAAGTAAACAACTAATGTATTGGGGGAAATGGGGTAATACAAAATGGTTGCTACTTGTCTTGTTGTTATTTCCCTTTGTTGGATTTTCCAGTTCACGAAATAGACTCAAGACAGGATGTGTGCTGTGACGTAGTGAGGTTGGTGTTCCTGCTCTTGATTCCATCTGGAAAGAAGTCTGAATAGTATTAGACCATCAGTGGCACTTTTCATTGGCCATTGTCCTGTTGATTTTTAAAAACAGAAAATAATAACAAGCCTCTCGTGACTCACATAGAATGAAATGAATTCCCAAAATAAGTACTAAGTGACCGTACAAAAAGGGCCTTGGAATGTGAACACTGAAAACTATATATTATATATCATAGAATCTTTTTCACCTGAGTAAGTTTAGAATAATTGAATTTTAAATTGTTCAGATTTCTGCTTTCCTGTAACCTAGTCTGAGTGACTCTTTTGAAAGCATAAAGGACTCAAGCAATCACTAGGTTTACAGAGGCAGGCAAAAAAATGGCCTGAGAAGCAAGGAGATGGTAAAGATATCTGTTGCCAGGCATAAAGACCTTTGTTGGACCACCCCTGACCAGAATCCACATTGTGGAAGGAGAGACCTGACTTCCAAAAGGTGGTCTCCAACATTTACTCAGTACCATGACATACATATGTACACTGAATGAATAAATGAATGAATGAATGAATGAATGAATGAATGAACAAATTAATTTATTAAAAGCTTGTAAAAACTGCCCTGAGACTCATCTGGTACAAACACACACACACACACACACACACACACACATACACACACACACACACACACACAAAGAAGAACTAAAGGTTAAATACAAACAAAAGTTCTTGAGAGGGATAGACATTCCAACTCAAACCAGTAATTGCTTCCTGGATAATAAAAATGCCTTCCCTGCTTTCATTTCTAGAGTTATCAGTGTCTTAACCCAGGACACAAAGGTACATCAAAACTCTGTCACTAAATCTCCCAAGCAGGAGGCTTGACTTATGCCCAGATGACTGTTAATTCAACCTTTAATTCTTCTCAGTCACACATGAGGCGTCTGGACTCTGTCTCCCTAATAAGAGTGTTCATATACCAAGGAAATGAAAATTAATTCTAATTTTTTGGCTAAGAAAATCAAAGAGGAAGACAAATATGACTCTGCACATAGCAGGGATGTTTCAGATTCTCTCAGTCATGCACATTTGGCATTGCATTTCCTAATGAATATGAATAGGAAAACTATAGCAGTTGGAAGAAATATATATTGTTTATTTAATGCCATTGTGTACATTTTAAACTGATCAATTAAAATGGTTGTGTTTGCAATAAAAAAAATCATTCTCAAATGCTTGAGTGCTTCAAATAGGAATGGACCCCATAGTCTCATAGATTCGGACGTTTGGTCATTAGAGGGTAAAAAGGATTAGAAGGTATGGCCTTGTTGGAGGAACTGTGTCACTGGGGGTAGACTTTAGGGTTTCAAATTCTCAAGCAAGGTGCTCCCCTCTCTCTCTCTCTCTCTCTCTCTCTCTCTCTCTCTCTCTCTCTCTCTCTCTCTCTCTCTCTGTCTGATGCATGCAGACCCAGATATAGAACGCTCAGCTCCTCTAGCACCAAGTCTATAACCGCATGCCACCATGCTTCCTGCCATTATTACAAAGGACTGAACCTCTGAATCTGTAAGCAGGCCCCAATTAAAAGCTTTCATTTAGAAGCATTCCCGTGGTCATGGGAGTCTCTTCACAACACTGATGACTAAGACACTTGCTTATAATAAATAAAGCAACAATGCTTGAAAATTTATCGTGGTCCCATTAGGACATCTTTAATTTTATTACAGTTAATGGTTTTTGTAAGCACAAAAGTAATAGTTTCTGTGGGCAGAGTACTACTGATTTATTAATGGAAGTACACAGTATGCCAAGAAAAGGTTAGGTGTGCCTATCAGTATAAATCTGCTAAAGATCACTTAATTTATTCCCTAAGTTTCTTCATTAGGGACAGAAAACAATAAAAGTTTCAGCTGTTCTTTTTTTACATATATAAATAGAAAATATAAGTTTATTGGTTCTTCTACAAAGAAGCAGTGGTCACTGCCACCCACAAGGCAGGAAACAATGCTTGCTTTTACAAGGGTGTTACCCTCTTTGCTCCAGTTTCCAGCGTGCAAATGAGCATGGTCCAGTTTACAGGTTCTCATTTCTGTGATACAGGTTATGGTTAATTTGAACTGACCATACTCAGTCCTGCCATTCTACAATGTCCTTCAGACTTCCTTGTCCCCTTGTATTCCTCTCTCTGAAAAGACAGTACAGCCAGTGTTGGATGTTTGGACAAGCATTTCTTCTCGAATTCTTTCATGCTGAATGAAGCCATAGATTAGGATTGGCTGCCATAGGACACCTGGCAGCTTATTCAAAGGAGTCAGGGAAAGTGGATTTTCTGGTGGCATTATCTGGAACCCATAATGAATCATCATATATATTTGAAACTGTTAAACTCAGAGGATCGAAAACAGGAAACAAGCAATATGAAGGTCTCCCTCTGTAACAGGATCCTCCCAGTACAAGAATATAATCAAAAGTAACTGGCTACAGCACTCCTGGGACTTGGACAGTGATAATGCTGTCTTTCTAAGTCACTTCTGAGGACACACAGACACATAGAAACACAGACACACAGACATACACACACACACAAACACACACACATGCACACAGAGAGAGAAACAGACAGACAGACAGACAGACAGACAGACAGACAGACAGACAGAGAGAGACACAAATTCCTACTCTGAGCTAATCTAAATCTCTTCTACATCTTATCACAATTGGTCAGATTATTTTCCTTGACCAATATGCTCCAGGACTGTGAGAGATACACAAAGCATACTTTTGTATATCAGCTTCTAAGAACAGCTGTAGTGTGTGGATATTGGCTGGCTGAATTGCTTCTGGATTCCATGAGTCTGCAAAAGTAAGTATTTATACAGAATATTATATTCTACTTTTTCAGAGATTCTTCAATTTAGGAATGATTGTCAAGTGTCATGGGTGTACCTGGTAAGTAAACTTAGAAGGAAATGAAGAACTCTTTTTTTTTTTTTTTTTTTTGGAATATCAGTCTTTTTTTTAACTTGAGTATTTCTTATATACATTTCGAGTGTTATTCCCTTTCCCGGTTTCCGGGCAAACATCCCCCTAATCCCTCGCCCTCCCCTTCTTTATGGGTGTTCCCCTCCCCCTCCTCCCCCCATTGCTGCCCTCCCCCCAACCATCTAGTTCACTGGGGGTTCAGTCTTAGCAGGACCCAGGGCTTCCCCTTCCACTGGTACTCTTACTAGGATATTCATTGCTACCTATGAGGTCAGAGTCCAGGGTCAGTCCATGTATAGTCTTTGGGTAGTGGCTTGGTCCCTGGAAGCTCTGGTTGCTTGGTATTGTTATTGATGAGGTGGGGTGTTGAAATCTCCTACTATTATTGTGTGAGGTGCAATGTGTGTTTTGAGCTTTAGTAAGGTTTCTTTTACGTATGTAGGTGCCCCCTTTGTATTTGGGGCATAGATATTTAGGATTGAGAGTTCATCTTGGTGGATTTTTCCTTTGATGAATATGAAGTGTCCTTCCTTATCTTTTTGATGACTTTTAGTTGAAAATTGATTTTATTTGATATTAGAATGGCTACTCCAGCTTGCTTCTTCTGACCATTTGCTTGAAAATTGTTTTCCAGCCTTTCACTCTGAGGTAGTGTCTGTCTTTGTCTCTGAGGTGTGTTTCCTGTAGGCAGCAGAATGCAGGGTCCTCGTTGCGTATCCAGTTTCTTAATCTATGTCTTTTTATTGGGGAGTTGAGGCCATTGATGTTAAGAGATATTAAGGAATAGTGATTATTGCTTCCTGTTATATTCATATTTGGATGTGAGGTTATGTTTGTGTGCTTTTCTTCTCTTTGTTTTGTTGCCAGGACGATTAGTTTCTTGCTTCTTCTAGGGTATAGCTTGCCTCCTTATGTTGGGCTTTACCATTTATTATCCTTTGTAGTGCTGGATTTGTATAAAGATATTGTGTAAATTTGGTTTGTCATGGAATATCTTGGTTTCTCCATCTATGTTAATTGAGAGTTTTGCAGGATACAGTAACCTGGGCTGGCATTTGTGTTCTCTTAGGTCTGTATGACATCAGTCCAGGATCTTCTGGCCTTCATAGTTTCTGGCGAAAAGTCTGGTGTGATTCTGATAGGTCTGCCTTTATATGTTACTTGACCTTTTCCCTTACTGCTTTTAATATTCTTTTCTTTATTTTGTGCGTTTGTTGTTTTGACTATTATGTGACGGGAGGTGTTTCTTTTCTGTCCAATCTATTTGGAGTTCTGTAGGCTTCTTGTATGCCTATGGGTATCTCTTTTTTAGGTTAGGGAAGTTTTCTTCTATGATTTTGTTGAAGATATTTACTGGTCCTTTGAGCTGAGTCTTTACTCTTCTATACCTATTATCCTTAGGTTTGATCTTCTCATTGAGTCCTGGATTTCCTGTATGTTTTGGACCAGTAGCTTTTTCTGCTTTACATTATCTTTGACAGTTGAGTCAATGATTTCTATGGAATCTTCTGCTCCTGAGATTCTCTCTTCCATCTCTTGTATTCTGTTGGTGAAGCTTGTATCTACAGCTCCTTGTCTCTTCTTTTGGTTTCTATATCCAGGGTTGTTTCCATGTGTTCTTTCTTGATTGCTTCTATTTCCATTTTTAATTCCTTCAACTGTTTGATTGTGTTTTCCTGGAATTCTTTCAGGGATGTTTGTGATTCCTCTCTGTAGGCTTCTACTTGTTTATTAATGTTTTCCTGGTGTTTCTCTAAGGGAGTTCTTCACGTCTTCTTGAAGTCCTCCAGCATCATGATCAAATATGATTTTGAAACTAGAGCTTGCTTTTCTGGTGTGTTTGGATATTCCATGTTTGTTTTGTTGGGAGAATTGGGCTCAGATGATGCCATGTAGTCTTGGTTTCTGTTGCTTGGGTTCCTGTGCTTGCCTCTCGCCATCAGATTATCTCTAGTGTTACTTTGTTCTGCTATTTCTGACAGTGGCTAGACTGTCCTATAAGCCTGTGTGTTAGGAGTGCTGTAGACCTGTTTTCCTGTTTTCTTTCAGCCAGTTATGGGGACAGAGTGTTCTGCTTTCGGGCGTGTAGTTTTTCCTATCTACAGGTCTTCAGCTGTTCCTGTGGGCCTGTGTCTTGAGTTCACCAGGCAGGTCACTTGCAGCAGAAAAGTTGGTCTTACCTGTGGTCCCAATTCTCAAGTTTGCTCGCGGGGTGCTGCCCACAAGCTCTCTGTGGTGGCAGCAATCAGGAAGATCTGCGCCGCCGTTTCCGGGAGCTTCAGTGCACCAGGGTTCCAGATGGCGTTTGGTGTTTTCCTCTGGTGTCTGAGATGTGTGCAGAGTGCAGTCTCTTCTGGTTTCCCAGGCGTGTCTGCCTCTCTGAAGGTTTAGCTCTCCCTCCCACGGGATTTGGGTGCAGAGAACTGTTTATCTGGTAGATCCCTTCAGGTTCTGGCGGTGTCTCAGACGCAGTGGTCCTGCTGCTCTTGGGCCCTTCTCCACAGGAACCCAGAGGCCTTATACAGTTTCTTCTTGGGCCAGAGATGTGGGCAGGGGTGGGCAGTGTTGGTGGTCTCTTCCGCTCTGCAGCCTCAGGAGTGCCCACCTGACCAGGTGGTGAGGTCTCTCTCCCACAGGGTCTGGGAGCAGAGAGCTGCTGCGGGCTGGGATCCGCGGGTGAAATGAAGAACTCTTAACTCCTCATGATAGTTCAAATAAGTCAAGTGCACACTGGAAGCATTTGGAATGTGTAATTCCATCGCTACTATCAGTGGAGGTTTATAAAAGAAATTTACATCTACAACTGGAAAATGATTAGCCAGGAATTAAAGAAGATATTAAAACTCACTTGGAAGCAGAAGGCAGATTATTTCCTGTTGTATAAGAAATGCACATCTAGAATTGAGCACTAAACCCAAAGCATCTTGAGATCAAAGATTACTAGAAAGAAAGGAAAAATGACATGGGTAAAGGTGTTGCTGCCAAGCCTGGTGACCTGGGTTCAATCTCTGGGACCTATAGAGTAGAAGAAAACTGACTCCTGAAAGATGCCATCTGGCCATCCTACAAAGGCCATGGTAACTGTGCAGTAGTGTATACACATGTGCACACACACACACACACACACACACACACACACAATTGCTTTTAGAAAATTTAAAAAATAAAGAAAAAGAATAACTTTGTAATACATAGAGCAAATACCAAGGAGAAAATGGATTACAAGACATTTCATGAGAGAGAATTACTCTATGAGAAACTTCAGTGGTGTAACCCAATGGTTTGCTCTAAAGGAGATAAAGTTTTAGAATTTATTCACTTCTTTTACTTGGTAGCAATTTTAAGAATGATAGAATAATTTTCATTGTAAACTGTAGTCAATTCTTATTTCAATATGTTTCAACAAAGAAAAATAAGAAAGTAAAGAAACTGAAGTATTCTGTTCACAGGAGCACTGAAGCAATACTGGAAAATTTACACACTAAAGCAAATAAATAGCAAAATAGCTTGAAACAAGGAAACTGGACTTAATGATTGTAATGAAACCAATTCACAACAAACTGATCATCATAAGGTTATGTATGTACATGTGTGCATGCTGTATAAATGTATATATATATATACATATATATATATTAACATGGATACAACCATAGCACTGCATGTGCATGTATGTAAAATCAAAATCATATATATAAATACATAGCACTAATCAAGTCATTTACTAAAACACACTTAAATTAAATACATACCATGGGCTATTTTGACTAATCACATTCTAGCTTACCATTAGGATCATTTAAAAATATTAATATAAACATAACCAAAAATGATGTGAAAACTTCTATTTCACAAAACAAATGAAAAGAAATTGTTAGTCAAAATTTTGGTATATTTATTTTATCATGTTTTTCCATCTTGTTTTTTAACTCATGTTTTGATACTCTATTTCACTAGTGTTTTTTGGTTTGTTTTTAAAAAGTGTAGCCTGACTTTTTTTTTCAGAATATTCTCATTTAATTTTAATTCTTTTTAAAACATTTCCTTTATTTCCTGAAAATCTCAAGATCATTTTAAAGGAAAGAGTAAAAACCATTCACAAAGTGAGATGATGTTTTTCTTGACATGAGAAAGTATTTTGATATGAACTTCTAATAAAGCTGCCGTTAAGATGATAGATGTTCATTTATTCTCAGAATTTACTTGAAGAGCTTCAACAAATCATTAAAATGTTGTTGAAGCAAAGTCCTGGAATAAAACTATGACCATATGGGAAGAGTGTTGTCAGGGTTACATTAGTTGCTTCTGGGTCAATGTGAAGAAAAACTGATGTAAATAACATGAAAGAGGAAATATGATTTATTTGGACTCAAGATTTCTGTCAATTATGACAGAAAGGGTGGGGAAAGAAAACAGCTCACAACATGGCAGCCAGAAAGCAGAGAGAAAGGATGCCATGTTCTCTAGCTTCTGTTTTCTGCTTTTTCTCTTTATTCTATTTGACATCCACACTGTGGGTTTGCATACATACATACAGACAGACAGACAGACAGACAGACATACCATACACAGAGAAAGAGAGACAGACAGACAGACAGATAGGCAGACACAGAGGGGAGGGAGAGGAAGAGGGAAAGGGAGAGAGTCAATTCTCTCTGAAATTAGCCTACCAAACAAATGCTGAATTCAGCTTTCTATTCTCCTAAGTACTTTAAACCCAATAAAGTTTATAATTAATATTAACTATGACAGATTTTTTCATTCTTTCTTAGCTACTCACAGACATGAAGAAATTTCTGTGATAAAATTTCCAAATACGGATTTCTTCAAGTAAATCTTAACAATCTGTGGTAAACTGTATACTTTTATTAGCCTGAAAGCCATATGTATTGAAATTTGTTGTCTCAAAACTCCTAATCTATACAAACTTAGTTCAATAAGAAACTAAAACTATGACAGAACTCCCTGAACCCAAATCCCACAGGGGAGAAAGCTGAACTCCCAGAAGTGCAGATAATCCTGAGACCACAGGACAGACCGCCACTTCTGCCCACTTCTGCCCACATCCCTAGCCCAAGAAGAAATTCCTGGCCTCTAGATACAGGAACATAGGAGCAGTCAGCAGCAGGAACCAGCTGGTTTTTGCCTGCACCTGGAACTGAGCTGAACTTGTACCACAGCTCCCTGCACCAAAATTCCATGGGGAAGAGAGCTGAACCCTCAGAAGTGCAGACATTCTTGAGAAATCAGAGGAGACAATGAATTTCTACCTGTATTTCTGACCCAAGAGGAAATCATCTAGTGCCATCTGTGCCTGAGGGAAGAGTCAAGGGAATGACCCTTTGGGTTTCTGAGTGTGCTGAGAGCTGAAAGGCAGTCCCCAGGAGAGCCTACACACCTGAGAGCAGAGCTCTCTGTTCCCAGATCCCACTGAATAAAAAGGGATCTAAAGGAGTACTGACACACAGGCCTATAGGAGGGTCAAGCCAGTGTCAGAGACAGCAAGACAAGCTAACACCAAAGACAACCTGATGGCAAGAGGCAAGTGCAGGAACCTAAGCAACAGAAACCAAGACTACTTGGCATCATCAGAGCCCAGTTCTCCCATGAAAGAAAATACAGGATATCCAAACACACCGGAAAAGCAAGACTTAGACTTAAAAATCACATTTGGTGGTGGTGGTGGTGGTGGTGGTGGTGGTGGTGGTGGTGGTGGTGGTGATGATGATGATGATGATGATGATGATGATGATGATGATGGAGGAGGACTTTAAGAAGGACATAATTAACTCCCTTAAAGAAGTACAGGACAACACAAGTAAACAAGTAGAAGCCCTTAAAGAGGAAACACAAAAACCCCTTAAAGAATTACAGGAAAAGACAACCAAAAAGGTAAAGGAATTGGACAAAACCATCCAGGATTTAAAAGTGGAAATAGAAACAATAAAGAAAGCACAAAGGGAGACAACCCTGGAAATAGAAAACCTAGGGAGGAGATAAGGAACCATAGATGTAAGAATCACCAACAGAATACAAAAGAGAGAAGAGAGACTCTCAGGGGGAGAAGATACCATAGACAACATCAAAACAACCATCAAAGATAATGTAAAACACAAAAAGTTCCCAGTCAAAAACATCCAAAAAAATCCAGAAAACAATGAAAAGGTCAAACCTAAAAATAGTAACTTAAAGGGCCAGTAAATATCTTCAACAAAATTATAGAAGAAAACTTTCCTAACCTAAAGAAAGAGATGCCCATAAACATACACAAAGCCTACAGAACTCCAAATACATTGGACCAGAAAAGAAACTCCTCCCATCACATAATAGTCAAAACATCAAATGCACAAAACAAAGAAAGAATATTAAAAACATTAAGAGGAAAAGGTCAAGTGACATATAAAGGCAGACCTATTAGAATTACACCAGACTTCTCACCAGAGACTATGAAAGTCAGAAGATCCTGAGCAGATGACATACAGAACCTAAGAGAACACAAATGCCAGCCCAGGCTACTATATCCAGCAAAACTCTCAATTAACATAGATGGAGAAACCAAGCTATTCCACAACGAAACAAATTTAAACAATATCTTTCCACAAATCCAGCCCTACAAAGATTAATAGATGAAAAACTCCAACACAAGAGGGGAAATTACACCCAGAAAAAGCAAGAAATTAACCTTCTTTCGACAAACCCAAAAGAAGATAGCCAAACGAACATAATTCCACCACAAACAACAAAAATAACAGAGAGCAACAATCACTGGTCCTTAATATCTCTCAACATCAATAGACTCACTTCCTCAATAAAAAGACATGGACTAACAAACTGGATACAGAAACAGAATTTGCTGCATATGAGGAATACACCTCAGTGACAAAGACACACACTACCTCACATTAATAGACTGGAAATTTTTTTCTAAGCACATGGTCCCAAGAAACATCTAGATTAGCCATTCAAAATATCGAATAAACTCAAATTTCACCAAAAATTATCAAAAAAGATGAGGAAGGACATTTCATACTCCTCAAAGGAAAAAAAATCTATGAAAATGAACTCTCAATTCTGAGTATCTATGCCCCAAGTGCTAGGGCACCACATTCATAAAAAAGAAAAAAATAACTTTATAAAAGCTCAAAGTGCACATTGAACCTCACACAATAGTTGTGGGAGACTTCAACATCCCACTCTCACCAATGGTCAGATCATGGAAACAGAAACTGAAAAGAGACACAGTGAAACTAACAGAAATTATGAACCAAATATATTTAACATATATCTATAGAATATTTCACACTAAAACAAAAAATATGCCTTTTTCTCAGTAACTCATGGTACATTTTCCAAAACTGACCATAAAATCTGTCCCAAAACTATTCTCAACCAATACAAGAAGATTGAAATATATGTATGCTATCAGATCACCAAGGACTAAGGCTGGTCTTCAATAGCAACAAAAGCAACAGAAAGTCAACATATACATGAAAGCTGAACAATTATCTGCTCAAGCAATAAATTAAAGACCTTTTAGAATTTAATGAAAATGAAGAAGAAACATACCCAAACTAATGGGACACAATGAAAGCAGTGCTAAGAGGAAAACTCATAGCTCTGAGTGCTTCCATAAAGAAATTGGAAGAGAGCATATACTAGCAGCTTAACAACACAGCAGAAAGCTCTACAAAAAGAAACAGATATACTCAAGAGGAGTAGAATGCAGAAAATAATCAAACTCAGGGCTGAAATCAACCAAGTAGAAACAAAAAGAACTATACAAAGAATCAACAAAACCAGGAGCTGGTTCTTTGAGAAAATCAACAAGATAGATAAACCCTTAGCCAGACTAAACAGAGGGAACAGGGAAAGAATCCAAATTAACAAAATCAGAAATGTAAAGGGAGGAAGAACAACAGAAATAGAAAAAAATCCGAAAATTATCAGATCCTACAACAAAAGCCTATACTCGACAAACTAGGAAATCTGGATGAATTGGATAATTTTCTAGACAGCTATCATGTACCAGAGTTAAACTAGGATCAGATAAAACATCTAAACAGTAGCATAACTCCTAATGAATTAAAAGCAGTCATGAAAATTCTTAAATGCAAAAAAAAAAAAAAAAAAAAAGAGCCCAGGACCAGATGGTTTTATTGCAGAATTCAATCAGGCCTTCATAGAAGACCTATTCCCAATACTGTCCAAACTATTCCACAAAATAGAAACAGAAGGAATACTACGTAATTCCTTTTATGAAGCCACAGTTGTACTGATAACTAAACCACACAAAGAACCAACAAAGAGAACTTCAGACCAATATACCTAACGGATATTGATGCGAAAATACTCAATAAAATTTTTGCAAACCAAATTCAAGAACACATCAATACTATCATTCACAATGATCAAGTAGGCTTCATCCCAGGAATACATAAATGGTTCAATATATGGAAATACATCAACATAATCTACTATGTAAACAAATTCAAAGAAAAAGGCCACAAGTCCATCTTATTAGATGATGAAAAAAGTATGTGACAAAATTCAACACCCCTTCATGTTAAGTCTCAGAAAGAACAGGAATTCAAGGCCCATGCCTAAACATAGTAAAAGCAATATACAGCAAACTAGCAGCCATCATCAAACTAAATGGAGAGAAACTTGAAGCAATCCCATTAAAATCAGGGGCTCTCTCCCTACCTATTCAATATAGTACTCGAAGTCCTAGCCAGAGAAATTAGACAACAAACGGAGGTCAAAGGGATACAAATTGGAAAGAAAGAAGTCAAAATATCACTATTTGCAGATGATATGATAGTATACTTAAGTGACCCCAAAAATTTCAGCAGAGAACTTCTGATCCTGATAACTTCAGCAAAGTGGCTGGATATAAAATTAACTCAAACAAATCAGTAGCCTTCCTCTACTCAAAAACGTAAACAGGCTGAGAAAGACATCAGGGAAATGATACCCTTCACAATAGTCCCAAATAACATAAAATACCTCAGTGTAACTTTAAATAAGGAAGTGAAATATCTGTACACAAGAACTCTGGCAGGATTAATATAGTATAAATGGCCATCTTGCCAAAAGCAAACTACAGATTCATTGTAATTCCCATCAAAATTCCAACTCAATTCTCAGTCTCATTTTGAACAATAAAGCAAACCCAAAATAGTGAAAATTATTCTCAGCAATAAGAGAACTTCTGGGGGAATCATTGTCCTCAAGCTTTCCTACAGTGCTTTTATCAATAGTGATAAAAACCGCATGGTATCGGTACAGAGACAGACATGTAGATCAATGGAATAGAATTGAAGACTCAGAAATGAACCCACATACCTATGGTCACTTGGTCTTTGACAAAGAAGCTAAAACTACCCAGTGGATAAAAGACAGCATATTCAACAAATGATCCTGGCTAAAGTGGCAGTCAGCATAGACCTCCACATAACACAAGATATACTGAATCTATTAGAAAAAAAGATTGGGAAAGAGTCTCAAACACGTGGGCACAGGGGAATATATCCTGAACAAATCACCAATGGCCCAGGTTCTAAGATCAACTGTAGACAAATGGGATCTCATAAAATTGAAAAGTTTCTGTAAGTCAAAGGACACTGTCATCAGAACAAATGTTGGGAGCCATAATGGGACAAGCTAATAACTAGGAGGTGATCTTGTTGAGATGGCCTGCTTCAGATTATTATATAATCTGAGACAGGTTCCCCCTTAGTAAGCAAGGCCATAAGGGAACTCATTTTAGGAAAGATTCCTGCTATTAATATGCTTTTCCTGTTATTATTAAACTAATATAACAATCACTAAGTAATAGCATAACCCTTTGGAGCAGATCTTGGCAGATCTATGAAGATGTACTGTCTCGTTGTGTTGCTCTATAGACAAATAGAAGACTTCTTAAGACTTAATGATGATCCTATAAGAATTCCTAAAATTATATTAGTGATTATTAAGCTGTTTTATAGTGGGACTACTATTAGGTCCTCTTTTGATAGTCAAAACTGCAATGAGAACTCTGCCAGTCTCCCAAGTGCCACCAGTTAATTGCTCTTAGACAGTAATTAGACTTTCTCCTACTCAGAGCACATTCCAAGGGGTTGTAAAACAATTAACCAAAGGTCATAAAAAGGGAATTAACTCTAGGTGCTAGGACAGAAGATAAAGTATTGACTAGGTGTATCTAAACAAAACTTCACTAATGACTTAGTTATGATTTTAAACCTTCAATGAACCTGTGGAGCTGTGACAGGTGGTGGATGGTTGACTAGATAATTACTACTAATGGATATGTGTGTAAACATTCTCTATCATAAACTTCTATTATTTCAATTTATGATTTGATATGTTGTGTGAACTTGTGATGAACTTTTTAACATGTGATCACATATTTTGAAAGATGTTTAAGTGCCGAGGACAAAGAGTCAGAACTGAGCTGATAAGAACCAAGCTGGGAGGAACTGAGCTGAGGAGACAGACGTTTTTAGACAGAATACTTTTTAGACAGAACTGAACTCAAGAACTTAGAAATATAAGTATAGATTTGTGAGAAAAGGCATTGAGAGTAAGAGCATTGTTATGACTTCAGAGCAAGAGGACAGAGCAAGATTTGAAGGAGAATGGAGAGTGGAATAACTGAGAAACTATCAGTGACATAAATAACCAAGAGAGCAAAAGGTAGAATGCAAAGGGGAAGAGGAAAAAAGAAGCTACAGAGAGCAGAAGGAGCAGACAGGCTTCCTCTTACCAACAGACAGAACAGGATCTTTCTTAATAACAAGGCAGACTTAGTCTTATTAAAAGGAGCAAAGCTTTTTTTCTTACAAAACCGGGTTTAATTCATTTAGCATTTAGCATTCATTCTTTCTCTGTGCAATAAAAATGGGAGCTCATTTTTCTTCCAGAATGTATGAGTTCTTTCTGCACTGGTGCTTGGACTTTTGCTCCATGTGCATATGTAAGTATGGATGTGTGTGTTTAAATATGTAATTGTGAGAATGTATGCATATGTGTATGTAAGAATCTAATTGTGAGAATGCATGCAAGCTGGGCACACCTAGTTTGAATGGAAATGCATAAATATGTTTTCGTGTATCTGTATATGAACTTATGTGTTTATGCATATTTGCCAGTATAAAAGTTTTTCCTTCTGCAAGCACTATTCTCTTCTCTTGGTTCAATAGAAGTTTACTGCTCCAAACTTCCTCTGAGTGAGACAAGCAAGAGGCATCTGAAGAAAAGGGAAAAGGTTCTAGCAATTAATCTTTTACTTTACCTCCTGCTCTCTGCTACTACTTGCCAGAGACTGCAGTTTCCTGCCTCAGAGGAACACGGAAGGCAGTTAAGCTACAGTAGCATAATAACTTAGACTAAGATATGTAAACTTTTTATTATTTTACAGCAACCCTAAATATCTCATAAGACAAAGTCTTACCCTGCACCAACCCTCTTCGCCCTCTGCTGCAGCAAGAAGAACCTACATAAGAAAGAAGATCACCAATGGGGTTGGCACCCTGCAGACAAAACAGCAACATACAGATTGGGCAAAGATCTTTACCAATCCTACATCTAATAAAGGGCTAATATCCAATATATACCCAAAGCTCAAGAAGGTAGACTCCAGAGAGCTAAATAACCCTATTAAAAAATGGGAAAGAGAGCTTAACAAAGAATTCTCAACTGAGGAAACTCAAATGGCCACAAAGCACCTAAAGAAATGATCAACATCCTTAGTCATCAGGGAAATGCAAATCAAAACAACCCTGAGATTCCACCTCAAACCAGTCAGAATGGGAAAGTTCAAAAACTCAGGTGACAGCAGATGCTAGTAAGGATGACGAGAAAGAGGAACACTCTTGCATAGCTGGTGGAATTGCAAGTTGGTACAATCACTCTGAAAATCAGTCTGGCAGTTCCTCAGAAAATTGGACATTGTACTACCTGAGGACCCAGCTATACCATTCCTGGGCATATACCTCAAAGATGCTCCAACATATAACAAAAACACATGCTCCACTATGTTCATAGCAGCCTTCTATATAATAGCCAGAAGCTGGAAAGAACCCAGATGTCCTTCAACAGAAGAATGGATGCAGAATACATGGTACATTTACACAATGATGTAATACCCAGCTATCGAAAACAAAGTCTTAGGATAAGAGGGATGGTAGAGAGCTAAGATGAATGGACACATCCTACAGGCACATTTGACTCTTATTGTGAGTGAAATGAGAAATTATTGTGAATTCTGAATAAAAGCACAGTCTGATTTAAATTGAAAAAAAAAAACAAAGTCTTCATGAAATTCACAGGAAAATTGAGTGAACTTGAAAATATCATTCTTATAACAAAAGAACACACATGATATGTACTCACTGATAAGTGAGTATTAGCCAAAAAGAAGCTCAGAATATCCATGATAAAATTTAAAGACCATATGAAACCTAAGAAGAAAGACCACACCAAAGTGTGGATGTTACCTACAGTCCTACTCAGAAGGAGGAAGAAAATAATCTCTAGGAGGTAGAGGAAGGGAGGAATCTAGGAGGGAGAGAGAAGGGGGAGGGAAAAAGGGGGACTAGTTCAGATAAGGGAGGAGATGGTGGAGAAATACGAAAGGTCAGAATTTTGAAAGGAGGTGTGTAGCAGTGGGGAGAGAGAACTGGAAATAGCCAACATAAAGTCCCAGATGCCAGGAAAGCAAGAGGCCCCCGGGACCTAACAGTGATGACATTCCCTGAAGTACCCAACAAAGGGGAAAGAAAACCTGTAGAGATCATATTATGAGGTTAGACAGGGCCCTGGTTGATGGATAGGGCCACCCACCCATCTCCAAACTTTTAACCCAGAATTGCTCCTGTCTAAGGGAGATATAGGAACAAAAAGTGGAGCAGAGACTGAAGGAAAGGCCATCCAAAAACTGTACCATCTGGGAATCCATCCCATATGCAGCCACCAAACCCAGTCACTATTGCTGATGCCAAGAAGTGCTTACTGACAGGAGTTTGATATAGCTGTCTCCTGAGAGGCTCTGCCAGAGCCTTATTGATACAGATGCCGATGATGCTTACAGCAAACCATCAAACTGAGCATGGGGACTCCAGTGGAAGCGTTAAGGAAAGGACTGAAGGAGCTGAAAGGGTTTGTAACCCCATAAAAGAACAATACCCACCAACCAGACCTCCCAGGGACTAAACCATCAACCAAAGAGTACACATGGAGGGACCCATGGCTCTGACTATATATGTAGCAGAGGATGGCCTTATCTGGCATCAATGGAGGGGGAGCCTCTTGGTCCTGTGAAGGTTTGTTGCCCCAGCATAGATTAATGCTAGAGCAGTAAGGCAGGAGTACATGGGTGGATGGGGGAGCACCCTCATAGAAGCAGGAGTTGGGGGGATGGGATGAGGGTTTGTGGAGGGGAAACCAGGAAGGGGAATAACAGTTGAAATATAAAATAGTAAAATAACCAATAGAAATTGTTAAAGAAGAAAAGTCTCCTAAGGAAAAAAGGAGAGAAAGTTTGCTTTCCAGCGTCTGCACAGCATAACATTGGGTTTCATTTTTAGTCCATTAGCACAACAGAAAGTACCTGATCCCTTAGCCAGGCAGTCAACAAGTCATCTATATTTCTATCACCATAAGAGTATCTTGTACACTGAGACACATAACCTCATCTGGATACCCTTACATTTGTTACAGTGACTCATCTATTCCAGCCCCTGTCACCTGTTCAGCTTTCAGAGCCCTGTAACCAGCTCAGGGTGTTCTAATTCACCATGACCAACTGATAGTATGATTATGGAATTAGGCCTGTAAGAACTTGGTCTTGGATCCTTCTCTCTAATTTGGAATATCTAATATTGCTGACTTACTTTGTGATGATGTTTTTAAGTAGCAATGTGAGTTAGAGACTATTCTCTCTTACCTTCTTCATTATTCTCAAGGGAATACTTCAGCAGCTAAGCAAATGGTGACTGACTTCTTTTACTTGGCATCATGTGGGACTAAATACTAATGCTGGCATGTGTGATGTGTTGTATTAACAAGCTTGGGAAGGATGCTTCTTAAAGGACCATGACTGAGCTGTAAGGTATAGGTCTTCAGGTTGTCTGGGATACAAGCATGAAGGCTGGCACACCTGCAGCCATTTTATCTATGAATTAAGAACAGAAACCAAGCTTCAGGTGCTAAGGGTCCAAGCACGCACAGGCCTGGCTCCCTGAGGGTGGCACAATGGCTGTCCAAGCCTGATGTCATATCTCCAGACATCTGCCACTAAAAAGAAAATTTTATTGTTCAAGGCTTTGGTGCTTTGAATTTTTTCCCACTCTAAAGATGTTCTAAAGCTTTTGCTCGCTTATATTAAAATTATATTAATCCCACTGAATGCTGGCTCTAGTTGATAAAACTGCTGTCCAAAATGTTAGATTCACATAAAAGACTGAGTGGTGATTTCTGCAAAATCCTATAAGGTTGGAACATTAACTTGAGACATACGATTTATAGTTCCTTAGAAAATAGCTTACAGAAAATACTTAATACAAGAGATAGAGATTCAAACTCCAGATCTTCAAATGACATTACTGAAAAGAAGTAAAGTCAGTTCTTAATCATGGTCCATACCTTCCTCCTTGTTTTAGTAATGATAACATTTTTATTTATTTTAGTAGTAAGCATACACATCATTCTCTCTCTCTATCATTTTCCTTTGCAGATGCTACTTCAGTTAAAATTCTAAAATGACTCCTGAGTCACGTAGACCTACCTCTTAACCCATCTCTGTAAGGAAACAAGAACACTCTACTCACTTACCAATTTGTCCACCTGAATTGAAGCTCTGTGTCTTCCTCCAGAACATTTCCCTCCTAGGCAAGGGGGCATGTTGAGAAGTCCTTTTATAAAACGTACATGACGGAAGGCAGGGACCAATCCAGAAAACAAAAAGCTAGAGAGCCAAAATAGTGTGTTGAAAGGTGATTTGACATTTGAGAGTGGGAGTTGCCGGTTACCCTCAGAAGCTTGTCTCTAAATGAAGCTTCCAGGGTGAGAGCAGTGAGATCAGCAACCTCACACAGTGACCCCAGACCTTGCAGATATGGGATCGCTTCACATTTTCTTCTCAACAGCCAATAATAGAAAATGTGGTCTGCTGAACAACAGGATAAGCTGCTGAGCTGTGTGAGGATGGAAAACTGTCTCTCATTCCAGATGCTCAGACCGTGAGACACACTGAGCACCCTGCCAAACTTCATTACCCAGGTAGCTAAGAGACCATTTCTTCTCAAGTAGAAACTCTTCAGCCTGATTTTATAGAAGACCTCACATCCGGGGCCTGTATCTCTCTTGCCTCCTAATCCAGCCTCAGCGTGTTTAAGATGCCAGGCTCCGTCCGAGTCGTCCTCCATTCTCCAGTGTCCATCAAGAGACAGGGAGACAGGCGAGATGGAGCTGGAAAACAGAGAGTGGACACAATCATACTTCATTTTATGTATGCGTGTATGAAATTCTCAAGAGTAGATTTAAAAATCACAAGGATGGGTGATAGATAACAGACAGAAAGACTAACTACAGGGAAGCCTCAGGTATGTTTTTAAGTCCTTCTAAATGACAAAATCAGACTCATACAAATTATCTACAATAATTTAAAATGTCAACTGAAAATGTACTTGAATGGCAAAAAAAAAAATCTTCCGATTAGTATTTAGACTACTGGGCACCATAAACTTGCCAAGGTGATACATTTTAAGAGCCCTCATTCCTGTTCTTCCAAAGCTCTTTGGCACCATCTCTTAGGCAGCAATATGCGAGTTCACGCTCAGATTTCTACCGCTGACAACACAGACAGCTCAAAACGGTAAGAAACTGTTGGTGTCTCCTCCAAGTATGTTATATTGGGGACATTCAGGAAATTGTTGTTCAAATCATTTCTTATCCTTTTACACTTCACCCTCCATCATTCAAGCAGAAATGTGGAAAATACTCACATCAGCACACTCATCAAGACCCAAGACGAAAGGAAGAAATCTGCTCAGGTCCTCCAGTAGAACTTAAGTATCACTTAAGAGCAAATAGGGCAGGGGAGAGAATTCAGTTCACCTAATCACTGGGTTGATTTCCCCAAAGTATAAAGGTCACATGACCAAAATTTGCATCCTGAAGCAAGAGACAAAAGGCCTAAAGTAATGACTTTAATGTCAATAAAAATATACCATGTTAAAGGTTTAGGCATTTACTTCAATGTCTAAGATTGAGGAGGTGTGGGAGAAGAAAGGTTTAAAAAATTAATAAAGGAGACTAAAGCAGTGAAGTGTGTCTTCAAAAACAATCTCAGGTCTAGTATGTTTCATTTATTAGTTGCCTAAACTTTAATAAGTATTTTAACCTTCCTGTGTGTGTGGTCAGCTTCCCTGCCTGGAATTTACCGTGATGTATAAAACAGCATGGCAGACTTCACAGTTTCTGCATACTTATACACTTCCGTTCTCTGGTCCTGCAGACATGGGTCAGGGAATGTTTATGGATGAATGAGCAGGGATGAGAGCTGATCAAGAAAAGAACATGAGAGCTGTGGTTTTGATCATAAATGTCACTTAAAGCCCTGCATGTTGATGGCTTGGTCCCATCCTGTGAAGTTATTGGAAGGTAGTGGAGTCCTGTAGGAAGGAATCCAGGTCACTATAGATGAAGTCATGGAGAAGGTGCTATCTACCAACCTCCTGCCACTGTGAGGTACCAACCCTCCTCTGCCATTCATTCCAGCCATGCTACTCTCTCTCACCGCAAGCCCCAAAGCAAAGACAACCAACCAATCATGAAGTCCAAGGCAGATAAAGGTGGTGGTGGTGGTGGTGGTGGTGGTGGTGGTGGTGGTGGTGGTGGTGGTGGTGGTGGTGGTGGTGGTTTTGGGGTTTTCACCTGTTGAATTTTGTACTTCATTTTATTTATTCATTTATTTATATGTGCCTGTGTGTACACAGCTTGTTGCAGGTACACATGTCACAGGTGAAGGTTAGAAGGGGCCATCAGTGTCCTCCACTATAACCCATTGCTCATTCCTCTGCCATAGGGTCTCTCTGAATCTGGGCCTCCCATCTTCTCAGCCAATTCAACAAGGTTCAGTGATTCTCCTATATCCAGCATCCAGCCCGCCCAGCGTCCCAGAGCAGAAGTCACGAGCCTTTGCAGGGGCACCTGGCTTATATGGGAATTGGGACCTGAGCCCTGGCCTTCACGATCCTGAAGCAATCACTGTGAACTGCTGAGTCACATTTCCAGTGTTTTAATTTTTTGTTTTCTTTTATTTCTAAGTGTAAAGCATAAAATTTTTAGTATATAATTAAACTCCTATAAATGTGAGCTATTATGAACATACTTAGTTCTTCTTCTGTTTTCATAGGGATTTTTTTTAAACAGAATGTTATAGAGACCTTATTTGATATAACAGTACTTTCTAGATAGCCTTGAACTCATGACAATCCTCCTGCTTCTGCCTCCCCAGTGATGGGATTACAGGAAAACATCACCACATGTTGATTTTCTTTATTATAAGTTTCTCATGCCAGGTATTTTGGCACAATCCCCGAAAGTGAACTAGTGCAGTGAATAATTTAAAGGATTAAGGAAAATTCAATGTGAAGGAAAGAAAGGGGAGAAGAGAAGATGGGGAGGGAGTAAGAACAACAGGGAATGAGAAAGAGAGAGAGGAAGTGGATGGGCAGGAGGCAGGCGTGCTGCTGTGGAATGGTAGAAATGATAGCAAACTTGAAAGGTTCTGAGGGTAGCCACCACCAATCCACCCAGCTTTGGTGGCAGAAACTACTGTGCTGGTGCCAGGTTTATACCTCTCCAAGAGAATGCTGAAATCAGAACTCTTATACGATGTTCTTCCAATTTGAAATGTGAGCTCAGAAATCCAAATGCAAAAAAAACAATAATGCAGAGCAAGCATGACAGGTCTGCAGAATAGCGCCGCTTACTGTGGAACAAGTGAGACACCTCACACAGTGTCTGAGGAGGTCCCCAAGACCTCGGTAACCAAAATCAATGCTCCTTTAATTCTGTAATATAAAGTAAAAGTGCAAAATGACTAAAAACTACAATTTTAAATCAAGACAAGATCCTACCCTGCACCAGCACAATACGTATCTCTAATTCAGTCCATACAATCCATGCTCTGTACTTTAAAGTTGCCATGCTGCAGACTCCCTGGTAGGAAGCCTGACAGTATGTAAGTGCCAGGCCAAAGCTACCTGATATGGCTGATATAGAGATGAGAAACAGAAACCAAGCCAGGAGGAAGAGGTCTCAGCAAGGCTGGGGCTGAGCACGTTTACTGCAAGCAATCAGACTTGTGATACTTTCATCAGAAGTAGAATACAGAGAAAGCTGCCATGCTCAACACAATTGCAGTTGCCAGGATACAATGATATTTGTAAGCTATACAGGGCACACAAGATTAACATGTAAGACTAATTGCCCAGCCAAGCTTCTGTGTGCTTCTCAGGCTTCTAAGGAATGTGATGAAACACAGGTGGATTAAACGCTTCGCAGTCCCTCAGTTTCTCAGAACTGAAAAGCATACAGTGCCCCAGGAGCCACAATCGCTAACCTATAAAACCCATGACAAATGCTATCAAGGTATCTAGGCCAGACCAACTCCTTTGATTCCCCACAATGATGTTTCAAGTTCAAACAGCAAACAGGACAAAAGCAGACTTAAGCAACAATGCCAACCAACCAGAGCTTCTAGAGACTAAACCACTATGGAAAGACTATACATGGACTGACTCAGGGCTCCAACTGCATATGTAGCAGAGAATAGCCACATTGGGCCACCAGGGGAAGGGGAAACCCTTGGTCCTGCCAAGGTTGGACCCCTAATGCAGGGGAATATGGGGGGGAGGCAATAAAGGGGATGTATAGGGAGAACACCCATATGGGGGAGAGGGAGGGAATGGGGGCTTATGGGCAGGAAACCGGGAAGGGGAATAACATTTGAAATGTAAGTAAAGAAATATATCTCATTTAAAAAAAAGACTACTTATGAATTCATTAGCAGCCATTCCATCTGAGATGTTCTGGGAACAAATGAGCATCCAAGTGCATCGCATGGAGAAGTGACATCAATACACAGAATAATGACTAAAACTTTCTCCCTGTCTATTATATGCCAGACAGGATCCAATCACCTCTTTACCAATGATTCCCATTATGAGTCTTTAACTACAAAGCAAAATTTCTTTTTCTAAATGAATATTGCAGTCACTGCTTTAAAGTCTTATAGCAGGTCAGTGTTACATCTGACTTGAACTTTTATTTTCTACCTGACTCCGAAACCATTCTTTCCAATAAACTGTGCTACCTAGAGCACAGTGTGCTACCTAGAGCATCATCCAAAGAGAGAACATTGGAAGCCCTGAGGTGAGATGAGATTTGCAAAGAGCTTACATGACTCTTGCTGGCAGTCAGGGCCGTGTCACTCTTCTAATGACTCCTTCAGGCATAAGGACCCTGATAAAATGCTTCCTGGTACAGGGCTTCTATTTTGGATTAGAGCCTTTCTACCCATCATCAAACTCCCCCTAAACCCACTTACTCCAGAATGGGAGCCTATGCTGCAGTCATATATGAAATCTCTGCCTTCCCTTCACACTAACATTGCAATGGTGAAATGCAATTGATATCCACACTTTGGGAGCCTGCTCATTTGACCACACCATGGTGTTAGCATTTGTGTATGTGTCAGCTGCTGCACAGAGCATTTGTTGTAGGCTATAATTCCCAGCATGCGATTTACAGAAACAAGGGAAAGTAATGTTTCAAGAAGGCACATTTGCAAATTGCTTGCCCAATCTTATTTTTTTTTCCGGAGCTGGGGACCGAACCCAGGGCCTTGCACTTGCTAGGCAAGCGCTCTACCACTGAGCTAAATCCCCAACCCCCCAATCTTATTTTCATAGTATCCTTTACAAAGATGAATAAACACACACACACACACACACACACACACACACACACACACACACACATCACACCACATCCATAACACTGGGCAAGTGAGTTGTCTCATCAGGTAAAGGTGCTTACTGCCAAATTTGATTTGGAATGAAATATCAAATTCTACAAAGTTGTTCTTTCACTTCTACCTGCATGCAGAGACACACTCACAAACACACACACACACACACACACACACACACATCACACACACATACATATGAAATAATAGTTTGTAAAGGTTGTTTCAGAGAGGAGAAAAGTGATTCTGCAATAGAACAATAACCAAGGGATCATCCAAGGAAATGACAAAATAAATCTCAGGCTGTTTCAGATAAACCACTGCCAACAAGGGCTGAATGTAAGAATGCAATGCATCATGGGAGATCGTTGAACCAACCCAGAAGAGGACCATGTCAAAGAACAAACCAGAAATCACACCAGCTGCTTACCAGGAAGAGAATGAGGTGAATCGTAATAGAAACAGAGTCTGTAGCCCAGAAACCGCCTAAACATGTCCAGGGTGGAAACCAACAAATGTCCCTGATATTCCCCCTTCCATTCCTGTGGCAGGGGCTCTTTTTATAGGACCATCAGGTTTGGACAAATGATATAGATCTAAGAAAAGTCTTCAATGATAACCCACTCCCAATCACTTATGTAGCCAAGAGAAAAATTCTATCTCCTTCACCTAAGAAATTAAGTTTCTCTCTCATTCTGTGAACTTAAAAGATTAAAGACAAAAAGTTTATCATAAAATAAAGGAAATTGGATTGTTTTATTTACATATCTGTTCCAATACCAATGCGTAGCTAAACCTTGGTATGTTTCAGGGAATATTTTTGTCCATAAGACTAGAAAGTAGCTTATGCTACAAAAGTAAGGATTCCGAAGCACACCTCATTCTGTCAGCACTTTGTTTTCCTGTCTGTTCTAAAGTAGGTCAAGGAAAATTCCAGAACTATGCAAAAGAGAGCGATCGCTCCGACATGATGCTCACTGCTATTCTGTGCTGCTCAGCTTTGCTAGGGAGAGGGAAGTGCCAGATGAGGGGATTTCAGACATGAGTTATTAGATTTGCAAATTAGTATAATGAAAATTACCGAGACAGCTCTGTGGATTTAAATGAACTGTATGTTTTTTTTTCCTTGAATTTCAATAGAAAATAACTGTTCATCTCCTCCAAGAAGTAGTTAAGATTGCTTATTCTTTCCCATAAATCAATATGATCTGCACAATAAAGCTAATAACCTGGGGAAGTCTATAAAACGTAGCCCTGTCGCTGTCTTCCAGGGCTTTGTTCCAGGAGCTAAATAGCAGTTTCTATTTCTAGCCGACTGCCATCTTTATCAAGTTACTTTCTGGACTCAGTGACAGTTTGTAAAAGGCATCTTCTGAAGTAAAGATGTCTTCCTGCTCTCCATTTCTTGGGTTTAAGAAAGTGGTTGCTAAAATAACAGGAGTGATTAGCCATTGTTATTTCATAATATTGAGATAAACTATATGTACATAAGTTAGTTCTAAAAATACTCTATTTTTTCATCACGGAAGCATACATTTATCTCATGTTGGTTACCGTACTTCCTAGTTATCTGTAAGGCTAAATTATAAGATATTCAAAAAAGCAATCTGTCTAATAATGGATAATTTGTATATTAGCATCAAGCTCTTACTCACACAAGCTTTCCAATATGAGATTCAAAGATGCAAACACAGTAGCGTGTAATTAAGAGAAAAGCTTCTTCGAAGCAGGGAGGATGACAGTCCAGCAAATTTAGATTATTTTGTGAAATGTACTTTATTTAATATGAGATGAATGCTAATGGATATTTACTCCTTAGCTGTGGCAAAATTTTAAATGTGTTTTTAATGAGTCTATCCCACAGGTCTGTTTACCTGGCATGTGTTTGGAATTGAAATGGCTTAAGATATTATGTAAAAAGTTTTAACTTTAATAACTCACAAAGATGCTAGCGTTTAATTAGATATAAGTGTCATCTATTTAACTAGTAAAACACTATTTATTTTATTCTTACTTAATATTAGCAGAACAGATTGATCACTCTGTATTCCGATGTTGTGATGATGTCAAGTCCTGTACAACTTAAGCCGGATTTGTTTTACTGCTAAGTAAAGAAATTTAGTTCAGTGTGTTTTAGGATTTCCAACATTCTCAAACTAGTAACTATTTTTCCTAAGTTTCAATTTGAGAATTTAGTCATATGGCTATTTGTGTTGACGTTCCTTAAACCATTGAGCATTCTGGTCTGTGAAATGGCTTAGCTGCCAAGCTATCACATAAGCTGTGTCTGCTGCAGCACTAGTGGAACAACTGCTGTGAGGGTAGCCGACTGCTCCCTAATTGGATTTGAGGCCCATCCCCACAAAGAGAACTTCATAACTAGCAATGTAAATCTAGGAAAAAATCTTATAAAGGAAGAAGTCTTAGGCCTTATGGAAAACCTACCCATGCTGCTTAGCTAAACTAGCAGGGCATTAAGTACCTTCTAGATGATGGTTTCTGCCTTAGACAAAAGCTACTCTCAAATTTAATCAGAGAAGTGTCTCTTTGAAGTGAACAGAGATGAGTGTGACAATTTATATCTGCACAGGACGTTGAGACTTCAGGATGGTTGAGGGCCCCGCCTTACATAGGCATTTATAAGACTGCTCCATCCCCTTGAGGTTCTGAGAAAATCCCACAAGATGCAGTGGAAAGACTATGTATAGGAGCCAGAAGATAGGAAGGACTACCGTGAACTCAGAGCATTTGCATTTTGAGCTCATGCAATGGGTCATATGGCTCACAAACTGGGTCAGCCTAACAATCAGCTACAGATGGAGAAAGGAGCCACAGGAACCTACTTCTTAATGTAGATCTACTGGCAAATAACAGGTTCTAGGATGGGGAGAGGCATGGCACCCAGTTATATACCTACTGGTTAGCCCATCAAACCCATAGCCACACAGATAATTCTGTGGGACACCAACAACACAAAACGTGGAGAACATAAGAAAAAATTTTAAGGAAGGGGAGAGGTTGGAAAGAGTGGAAGAGAAATAAGACAAAGGGGAAAGTAACCAAAATGCATTATATGCATATATAAAATTGTCAGTGAAGAAAATATGTAAATAAAAGAGAAAGAAGGAATTAAAAGCAAAGCTAAGCAAAAAAAAAAGCATATGGACTAGACATAAACTATTTCACAAATAATAAGTGCAATTAATAAGTATGGATAGTTTAAAATTCTAAGTGGAATTTTAAGGGATTCCTAGTGGGCCTAAAGTATAAACACCTAGTACAGTAGCTGCCCAGATGGAGCTCTCCAATGCAAACCTGAAGTCGTAAGCAGAAATATTTTCTTCCATTCTATCATGAGAAATAATCTCACTCATGGTCTTCCTAGGACAACCTGTAGAGCTGAGCTGCATGTTGTCCCCTGAGTCCCACTGTCAAACTCTGGGCTTGCTCTTCAGTCTGCTGATGCCTTGAAAGACGTCAAGAGTGTCCTGCTTCCCTGCGGAAACCTTAAATCCCCTAAAACTAACCACCTTGGAACCCTGCTCCACCAATCCCATCTCAGCCAGATCTGCCCATCCACTACTTGGGTCCAAATGGGACACAGCCTGAGACTAAGGTCTGCCTGGGCCTCAAAGCCTGCAGAATGCAGTCTGCCTGAGGCACAGCCAGCAGAGTCCAATAATCTGAACTCCACTGTTTTGCCCAGAGTGTCCTCTAACTTCTTGACAAGTCGTGCTACCAGGAAAAACCAGATGCCTAACTCAATCAATATTAATATTCATGAGCAAAATTCTTTCTTTGTTGGGTCTAGTAGAAATCTGCAATAAATAATTTCACACCATTAAAACTAATATAACACACACACACACACACACACACACACACACTCAACTATTACCAATATCAAAATAACAGAAAATAGCAATCATTGATCATTAATATCTCTCAACTTCAATGGACTCACTTTCCCAGTAAAAAGATACAGGGTAACAGAATGGATTTGTAAATAGAACCTATCATTCTGCTGTACACAAGAAACAAATCTCAGCAACAAAATAGTCATTATCTCAGCATAAAGGGCTAGAAAGAGGTTTTCTAAGCAAACAGACTCAAGAAACAAGTTAGAGAAGCCACTTTAAAATCTAATAAAATAGACTTTCAACTGAAAGCAATCAAAAGACACATAAAAGACATTTCATACTTACCATAGAAAAAATCCACCAAGAGAACATCTCAGTTCTGAACATTTATACCCCAAATGCAAGGATATTCACATTTGCACAAAAATCTTACTAAAGCTTAAATCACACATCAAACCACACATTAATAGTGGGAGACCTCAACTCCCCACTTTCATCAATGGATGGTATCTTAGTTGCGGTTTTACTGTTGTGAACACACAATATGACTGAGGCGACTCTTAGAAGGACAACATTGTACAAAGCTTAAGTCCAAGTGGATCAAGGACCTCCACATCAAACCAGACACACTCAAACTAATAGAAGAAAAAATAGGGAAGCATCTGGAACACATGGGCACTGGAAAAAATTTCCTGAACAAAACACCAGTGGCTTATGCTCTAAGATCAAGAATCGACAAATGGGATCTCATAAAACTGCAAAGCTTCTGTAAGGCAAAGGACACTGTGGTTAGGACAAAACGGCAACCAACAGATTGGGAAAAGATCTTTACCAGTCCTACAACAGATAGAGGCCTTATATCCAACATATACAAAGAACTCAAAAAGTTAGACCGAGGGGAGACAAATAACCCTATTAAAAAATGGGGTTCAGAGCTAAACAAAGAATTCACAGCTGAGGAATGCGAATGGCTGAGAAACACCTAAAGAAATGTTCAACATCTTTAGTCATCAGGGAAATGCAAATCAAAACAACCCTGAGATTTCACCTCACACCAGTGAGAATGGCTAAGATCAAAAACTCAGGTGACAGCAAATGCTGGCGAGGATGTGGAGAAAGAGGAACACTCCTCCATTGTTGGTGGGATTGCAGACTGGTACAACCATTCTGGAAATCAGTCTGGAGGTTCCTCAGAAAATTGGACATTAAACTGCCTGAGGATCCAGCTATACCTCTCTTGGGCATATACCCAAAAGAGGCCCCAACATATAAAAAAGACACATGCTCCACTATGTTCATAGCAGCCTTATTTATAATAGCCAGAAGCTGGAAAGAACCCAGATGCCCTTTAACAGAGGAATGGATACAGAAAATGTGGTACATCTACACAATGGAATATTACTCAGCTATCAAAAACGAGTTTATGAAATTTGTAGGCAAATGGTTGGAACTGGAAAATATCATCCTGAGTGAGCTAACCCAATCACAGAAAGACATACATGGTATGCACTCATTGATAAGTGGCTATTAGCCCAAATGCCTGAATTACCCTAGATGCCTAGAACAAATGAAACTCAAGACGGATGATCAAAATGTGAATGCTTCACTCCTTCTTTAAAAGGGGAACAAGAATACCCTTGGCAGGGAAGAGAGAGGCAAAGGTTAAAACAGAGACTGAAGGAACACCCATTCAGAGCCTGCCCCACATGTGGCCCATATATATACAGCCACCCAATTAGACAAGATGGATGAAGTAAAGAAGTGCAGAAGTGTAGATCGCTCCTGAGAGACACAGCCAGAATACAGCAAATACAGAGGCGAATGTCAGCAGCAAACCACTGAACTGAGAATAGGACCCCCGTTGAAGGAATCAGAGAAAGAACTGGAAGAGCTTGAAGGGGCTCGAGACCCCATATGTACAACAATGCCAAGCAACCAGAGCTTCCAGGGACTAAGCCACTACCTAAAGACTATACATGGACTGACCCTGGACTCTGACCTCATAGGTAGCAATGAATATCCTAGTAAGAGCACCAGTGGAAGGGGAAGCCCTGGGTCCTGCTAATACTGAACCCCCAGTGAACTAGACTGTTGGGGGGAGGGCGGCAATGGGGGGAGGGTTGGGAGGGGAACACCCATAAGGAAGGGGGGAGGGGGATGTTTGCCCGGAAACCGGGAAAGGAAATAACACTCGAAATGTATATAAGAAATATTCAAGTTAATAAAAAAAAAAATTAAAAATAAAAAAAAAAAGGACAACATTGAATTGGGGCTGGCTTACAGGTTCAGAGGCACAGTCCATTACCATCAAGGGAGGAACATGACAGCATCCACGAAGGCATGGTGCAGAAGAGCTGAGAGTTCTACATTTCCATCTGAAGGGTGCTAGTGGAACACTGGCTTCCAAGCAGCTAAGATGAGCGTCTTAAGCCCAAACCCACAGTGACACACCTACTCCAACAAGGCCACACCTTCTCATAGTACCACTCCCTGGGCCAAGCATATACCATCACATTCTCCTCCCTGGCCCCCATGGATTTATACAAACACATGAGTCTGTCAGGGCCACACCTAACCATAGCATAATAAAAATACATTTAGTCCAACTTCCAAAGCTCCCATGGTCTACAGCAGTCTCAACAATATTAAAAGTAAAAAGTTCAAGGTTTGTTCTGAGATTCATCCAATCGCTTAACTGTAATCCCCAAAGGGAAACAGGAAACCAGCTGAGCAAACTCCAAACTCTGCATCTCCATGTCTGATGGCAAAGCGGTCTTCAGATTTCAACTCCTTTTTCATCTTTGTTGACTGCAGCAAACTTCTTCCTCCTGGACTGGTGTCACTCCCTGTGAGCAGATTTCCGTGGCCTGTACCCTGTGGCTCTAGCATCTTTAACTGACTTGGGTCCCCAAATCAATTTCGGCTTCACAGCTTCTTGTTTCAATGTCTGGGATTCACATATGATCTTCTGGGCTCCTCCAAAGGGCTGGTGTCACTTCTCCAGCTCTGCCCTCTGTAGCTCTCAGGTTGATCCACTCTACTGCTACTGCTGTTCTTGGCGATCATCCCATGGTACTGTCATCTCCAATATAATGGGGTCTTCTGCTACAACTAGGCTTCACCAATAGCCTCTCATAGGCCCTCTTTTCATGGTGTCAAGCCCCAGCTCCTTTGCATGACCCCCACCAGTCCTGGGTCATCAACTACAACTGAGGCTGTACCTTCACCAATGGCCTTCCATGGCCTCTCACAGTGCCGAGCCTCAGCTGCTCTACATGACCCCTTCGTGCTTTCACCCAGTACCACCCGGGTGACTCTTACACATTACCAAGTCCAGCTGCAGCATGAGGTACAGCCTTGGCTATCTCTGGAACACAGCTTCTTTGTGCTCTCAGTAAACACTCCCAGAAGATTTCACCTTAGTAATGCTGGTCCCTTCTTAATCACTGCTGATTTCTTAGCTCCAGCTCACCAGCATCAGTTGTCCCAGCCGTCCCTTCTACTTTTCACTCTAAAACCAGAACCGCGTGGCTGAAGCTGCTGTGTTCTGCTGTTTGCTGGGGCTAGACCATGGCCCTCATTATTCTATAACCAGCTTTCAGTTTTCCAACTCCCTTTCTGCCAAAGCTTGGCTTTCCTAGAATTACTCTGTAGATTGACCTTGAACTGAGAGATCTGCATGGCTCTGTCTCCTGGAATGCTAGGATTAAAGGCAAGTACCACCATGACTGGATTAAAGCTTTTCTTTACCTAGAACCTGCTTGTCTGAAGCGGACTTTGAACTCGGTGATCTGTTTGGCCTTGTTTCCTGGGATTAAAGGATTGTACCACCATGCCTGGATCTCAATTTAGCTGGGTACGATCTTGCCCCCAAATCCCTTAATCTGCTATCTCCTAAAACATAGGGTCTAGTTCTGTTTTACTTCGTGGTGCCCCTTTAATACTTGAACCATATATTTTATATTTTCCCTTCCTAAATTTGCTATGCTTGTTCAAAACACTCTTCATAAGACTTAACCAGGGAACAAAGTCTCTGACCGGTGTTTCTGAGACTTCCTTTGTCAGTGCACTTAATCTGAGTCTCTTCACTTTAACTCAGGCAGACTCTTCAGACAAGGGTAAAAAATAGCCACATTCTTCACCAAAATACCATAAAGATAGTCTCTAGGCCACATACTGAAATTCTTCTCCACTGAAACCTCTTGGACCAGGTCAGCACAGTTTAAATCACTCACAGCAACAAAGTCCTTCATATTCCCTCTAGGATAGCCCATCAAGCCCCATTTAAAGCATTACAATGCTTTCCAAATCCAAAGTCCAAAAACCCACATTCTTCCAAATAAAAGTTTGGGTCAGGCCTATCGCAGCAATGTTCCAGTCCCTGGTATCAACTTCTGCCTTAGTTAGGGTTTCACTGTTGCGAACAGACATTATGACCGAGGCAAATCTTAGAAGGACAACATTGAATTGGGGCTGGCCTACAGGTTCAGAGATTAAGTCCATTATCGTCAAGGCAGAAATGTGGCAGCATCCACACAGGTATGGTGCAGAAGGAGCTGAGAGTTCTACATCTACATCAGAAGGCTGCTAGCAGAATACTAGCTTCCAGGGAGCTAGAATGAGGGTCTTAAGCCCACTCGCATAGTGACACACCTACTCCAAGAAGGTCACACCTCCTAATAGTGCCATTCCCTGAACCAAGCACATACAAACCATCACAGATGGGTCATTAAGACAGAAACTAAACAGGGAAATAATGAAGCTATCAAAGATTATAATTCAAATGGCCCAAACAGATATCCACAGAATATTTCATCCAAACACAAAAGAATATTCCTTCTTCTCAGCACCTCAGAGAACTTTCCCCAGAGTTGACAGTTTTATCAGTCACAAAGCAAGGCTCAACAGATACAAAAAGATTAAATTAACCCTAGGCATCTTATCAGACCACCATGAAATAAAGCTGTACTTCAACAACAAGATCAACAGAAAGCCTACATATCCATGAAAACTGAGCAACTCTATACTCAATGATCACTAAGTCAGGGAAGAAAAAAAGAAAGAAATTAAAGACTTTCTAGAATTCAATAAAAATGAGGGCACAACATGACCAAACTTACAGGAAATTATGAAAGCAGTACTAATAGGCAAGCTCATAGCACTGAGTGCCCTCCTAAAGAAATTGGAGCTTTGTCCTACTAGCAAATTAAAAGCACATCTGAAGGATCTAGACAAAAAGAAGAAGCAAATGCACACAAGAGAAGTAGAAGGCAGGAAATAACTAAACTCAAGGCTAAAGTCAATCAATGAGAAATGAAGAGTTAACAAGACCAAAGCAGGATTTTGAGAAAGCTGAATCTAGAACCCCTACACATAAGTATCAGAGGAGCAGCTTGGTCTTCACATGGGTCCCACAACAACTTGAACAGAAGCTGTCTCTGACCTGTTGCCTGCCTGCCTGTGGATCCCATGCCCCTAAATTGACCAGCTTGTCTGCCCTCAATGGGAGAGGATACCCACAGCGACTTGATGGGTTTTAATGGGAAGAGTGACACCCGAAGGGGGACTTCTTCATCTCAAAAGAAAAGGAGAAGGTTGAAGGGGGAAGTATTTACATGAGGGTAGTGGGAAGAGAGGAAGGGCTGATATTGGGTAATAAAGTGAATAAATACATTTTAAAAAAGAAAAATAAATAAAATACAATAACAAAACTTATAACCTAAAAAATGAATTAATCAAACTCGACATGCCTTCTTCTCATCATCAAAGTTCATTCACATTTTTTTTGGTCAAAGGGATCAAGAAGATGCAGAGCCCAATCAATCCCATGTAAACTGTCAGGAAAGAAATGCAACATACTGTCATCGGAACGTAAGGATGTTTCAAGCAAGGTCACAGGAGAAGCAGCTAACAGAACTCTCCTTGGTCACTGCAATAGCTGAGTATCCAAAACAGGAGAAAAACCGTAATGCATCTGCACAAACTGAGCCAGTAAGTGTCCATAGTGCCGCCCCTAAATGACATAACACACAACATAAAACTGCAATGTAATCCTCATAGGATGGAATCACTTGGAACTAATTTTCATATAAAGAAGAAGAATGGTTTGTGTGAGCATTCTGTCCTGCTCAATGTATGAAATGTGCACTCCTGCCATCATCTTTCTGCATAAATGCAGCATACAGAGAGAACTGGAGTAAGTCACACAGTCTCAATAATGTCCGAAGCTGTCCTCAAAGAGGAAGCACTAATGATCAGCAGTGGTCACACGCAAAAAAAAAAAAAAAAGAAGGTGACTCGAGGCTAATGAGCATTGCTGGCAATATTCAACCCAATGGGGTTCCAAAAATGGAAGCTGAATATCCCTAAAACAAAATGCTTGAAGCTGGGCTATTGCTCACAGGTAAAGTTCTTGTCTAGTAAACATGAGGACATAGGTTTAGTCCACAAAATCTAAAAGGAGATAATGAAATGCTTAGGCTGGGGCTATCGCTCAGCAGAAGCTCTTGCCTAGTAAATATGAGGCTATCGAAACCCAAAAAGGTAAGAGGAGATGGGGGGCAGTTCTTAGACATGCTTCATCCCCTGTTCCTGTAGAGACAGGACTTTATGAGTTGGTACATTTCATTAAATTGTTAATAATAAGGGTTATATTACACAGCATGTTAAACACAGTCTTTCAGAACACATATATAACACTCTCTAAGGAGAACTTATCTCACGATTTGAAATAACTGAAGCTAAATAAGAGGCAGATGGTAAGTTTAAAAGGTTCCATCATAAAGCAGGTTAATTGTCTTCAAATGAAGCCCAGCCAAGAGCATGCCATGCAAACAGATTCTAATTGCCAGTGATTTACCATCCCACTGCAAAGTACCTCATAATACAGAGTCTGTGACTTGAGAAAGTTTAAAAATAAACCCTAATGCTAGAAAGTTATAATAGCGTTATGTCATAAGATATAAGCTGGACACTTAAATCCAGAGCCATACCTCTGTAATGCTTTTAATACATTTAACAGTGATTATAATGGATATTAAAATAAATTTTGTAATGTATGTTTCTTTACTCTGATTTTAATATTCTAACCAGATATTCAATAACTTTAATAAAATGCAAAACTGGGCACTATGGCACATTGTTATGAAACTAGCAACTTAAGAGACAAAGGGATCCAAAGTTCAAGGTCATCCTTAGCTACACAGCTACACAGAACACCCTCACTTACATGAAATGTGGTCTCAAATATCAAAAATAAATTTCTAATACATAGTCTTTTCTTTGAAGTTGTGAGCCTCATCCGCTAACGGCTGAGCTATTTCTTCAGCCCTGTTCAAGCCCCACTCCCAAGAGTACCTGGGACTCAACAAATAAACTCAAAAGGAGAAAATAAAGACAATTGAAGGTTAGGGAGCAGGGAGGTCAGAGTGAATATGGGAGAAACAGGGAGATGAGTAAAATCAAAACACAGTGAATAAAATTCTCAATGAATGAATACAAATATCATTGAAAGTTTTAAATATATGTATACAATAAAATATGATCTTATCCAATTAATCTTTCCCTCTACAACTAGCCAGATCTTCACCAACCCATCCTCCTCTCATCTTCATCTATTTTTTTCTTTTCAATAGCCAATTAAATAGAATTAATCTGATTTCATAAGGTCTCCCAGACCCCAGGCCTTTCTCACTCTTCTGTCCCTTCAGGGTCTACCCAACTCTACATGGTTGGAGCCTCCTCCAGAACGTTCCAGTTTTTCTCCTAATTCTTGATAGGAGAAGAAGAGATAAAAGACAAGAAATTTCCTCAGTAGACAACACAACCAGAATTCTGTAAACATTGCCCCAATTAACACGTTTTAGTTTAAAAGATAGATGAAATAGACACCTGGCTATCAAGGCATCCAGCAAAGAGAATTAAATTGCATTACTCCGTGCCCAACTACAGCCGGGTATGGAGAGTGGTGGTATTTCTAAGACTAAGACTAGCACAATGGTAAGTGGCGAATACTTAGCGATCTCTACCAAAGAATAATACTGTTCGGTGAATTTATGAGAAAATACTGGATATTAAAAATATTTACAGTAGGGTGTATTCTCACACAGTTATCAACATCCCTTGCACTAGTTCACACGCTCTAGTCTACTCTGTCCTGGCTGAGTGTGTAAGTCAGTAACATGCAACAAAAACTCACTTAAAGAAAATCCTGGTTCCTGCCTGTGCCGAGAACTGAAAGACAGTCACCAGGAGCGCCTACACACCTGAGAGCAGAGGTAAGACCAACTTTTCTGCTCCAAGTGACCTGCCTAGTGGACTCGGGACACACAAAGGCAGAAGTCCCCTGGGACAAGGCACTTCCAGTTTCTGACTGTGCCCGGAACTGAACTGATCCCATCCCACAGCTCCCTGTTCCCAAATCCCATGGGGAGACAGCTGAACACCCAGAAGTGTGGACCATCCTGAGACCACAGGACAGACTGACACTTCTGCACAACTTTGCCTACATCCCTGGCCCAAGAAGAAATTGCATAGTGCCTCTGGACAAGGAATATAGGAGCAGTCATAGACAGGTACCTGCGGTTCCTGCCTGCACTGAGAGCTGAAAGTCAGTCACTGGAAGAACAGAGCATTCTGTTTCAAGAACTGGCTGAAAGAAAACAGGAAAACAGGTCCAGAGGAGTGAGAACACACAGGCCTACAGGAGGTCAAGCCATGGTCAGAAACAACAAGACAAGCTAACACCGGAGACAACCTGATGGCAAGAGGCAAGCACAGGAACCTAAGCAACAGAAACCAAGACTACTTGGCATCATCAGAGCCCAGTTCTCCCACCAAAGCAAATACTGGATATTCAAACACACCGGAAAAGCAAAATTTAGATTTAAAATTACATTTTATGATAATAATAGAGAAGTTGAAGAAGGACAAAATAACTCCTTTAAAGAAATACAGGGCAACACAAGTAAACAAGTAGAAGCCATTAAACACAAAAATCCGTTAAAGAATTACAGGAAAACACAACCAAAGAGGTGGAGGAATTGAACAAAACCATCCAGGATTTAAAAATGGAAATAGAAACAATAGAGAAAGCACAAAGGGAGACAACCCTGGAGAGAGAAAACCTAGGGAAGAGATCAGGAGTCATAGACGCAAGCATCACCAACAGAATACAAGAGATGGAAGGGAGAATCTCAGGGGCAGAAGATACCATAGAAAACATTGACACAACTGTCAAAGATAATGTAAAACACAAAAGGCTCATAGCCCCAAATATCCAGGAGATCCAGGACAATATGAGAAGATCAAACCTAAGGATAATAGGTATAGAAGAGAGTGAAGACTCCCAAGTTAAAGGGCCAGTAAATATTGTCTAGAAAATTATAGAAGAAAACTTCCCTAACCTAAAGAAAGAGATGCCCATAAACATACTCGAAGTCCTAGCCAGAGCAATCAGACAATGAAAGGAGGTCAAAGGGATGAAATTGGAAGGAAAGAAGTCAAAATATCACTATTTTCAGATAATACGATAGTATACTTAAGTGACCCCAAAAGTCCCACCAGAGAACTGCTAAATGTGACAAATAACTTCAGCAAAGTGTCAGGGTATAAAATTAACTCAAACAAATCAGTAGTCTTCCTCTACTCAAAGGATATACAAGCTGAGGAAGAAATTAGGGAAATGACACCCTTCACAATAATCACAAATAATATAAAATACTTTGGTATGACTTTACCCAAGCAAGTGAAAGATCTGTATGATAAGAACTTCTAGTCTCTGAAGAAAGAAATTGAAAAGATCTCAGAAGATTGAAAGACCTCCCATGCTCATGGATTGGCAGGATTAATAGAGTAAAAATGGCCAAAGGCAATCTACAGATTTAATGCAATCCCCATAGGAAATTCCAACACAATTTTTCATCGAGTTAGAAAGAGCAATTTGCAAATTCATTTGGAATAACAAAGAACCCAGGATAGCTAAAACTATATTCAACAATAAAAGAACTTCTGGGGGAATCACCATCCCTCATCTCCCATAGTATTACAGAGCAATAGTGATTTAAAAAAAACTGTATGGCTCTTCCGGTCCCAGGCACTGCGGGATCCGCGGCTTACCGTGCAGACATGGCCAAGTCCAAGAACCACACCACACACAACCAGTCCCGCAAATGGCACAGAAATGGCATCAAGAAACCCCGGTCAAAAAGATACGAATCTCAAGGCCCTGGGTTCAGTCCCCAGCTCCGAAAAAAAGAACCAAAAAAAAAAAAAAAGATACGAATCTCTTAAGGGGGTCGACCCCAAGTTTCTGAGGAACATGCGCTTTGCCAAGAAGCACAACAAGAAAGGCCTGAGGAAGGTGCAGGCCAACAATGCCAAGGCCGTGAGTGCACGGGCAGAGGCCATCAAGGCCCTCGTGAAGCCTCAGGCCCTCAAGCCCAAGAAGCCAAAGGGCTCCAGCCGCAAACCCAGCGTCTGGCTTTCATCGCTCACCCCAAGCTTGGGAAGAAGATTCGAAGCTACATGGCCAAGGGTCGTAGGCTCTGCCAACCAAAGCCCAAGGTTCAAACCAAGGCAGAGGCCACAGCTCCAGCTAAGGCCCAGGCCAAAGCTCCAGCCCAGGCTCCCAAGGGTGCCCAGGCCCCTGTGAAGGCCACATAGAACAGGCTCCTGCCAGTGTGAAGACAGATGGACTGCTGGGACACACCCACCTACACACTATGTGCAGATGACAGTGTCCTATGCTGTTTTTACAAATAAACTTGAGACAAGAAAAAAAAACTGTATGGTATTGGTACAGAGACAGGCAGATAGATCAGTGGAATAGAATTGAAGACCCAGAAATGAACCCACACAACTATGGTCACTTGATCTTTGGCAAAGGAGCTAAAACCGTCCAATGGAAAAAAGATAGCATTTTCAACAAATGGTGCTGGTTCAGCTGGAAGTCAGCATGTAGAAGAATGCAAACCTATTGATTCTTATCGCCCTGTACAAAGTTTAAGTCCAAGTGGATCAAGAACCTCCACATCAAACCAGATATACTCAAACCAGTAGAAGAATTGGTGGGGAAGAGTCTCGAACACATGGGCACTGGGGAAAATTTCCTGAACAAAACACCAATAGCTTATGCTATCTATGCACTAAGATCAAGATTCAACAAATGGGACCTCATAAAACTGCAAAGCTTCTGTAAGGCAAAGGACACTGTCATTAGGACAAAACATCAACCAACGGATTGGGAAAATATCTACCAATCCTACATCTGATAGAGGGCTAATATCCAAAATATACAAAGAACTCAAGAAGTTGGATTCTGGTAAGCCAAATAGCCCTAAATGGGGCACAGAGCTAAACAAAGAATTCTCAGCTGAGGAATATCGAATAGCTGAGAAGCACCTAAAGAAATGTTCAACATCCTTAGCCATCAGGGAAATGCAAATCAAAACAACCCTGAGATTCCAACTCATACCAGTCAGAATGCCTAAGATCAAAAACTCAGGTGACAATAAATGCTGGCGAGGATGTGGAGAAAGAGGAACACTCCTCCATTGTTGATGGGATTACAAATAGGTACAACCACTCTGGAAATCAGCCTGGAGGTTCCTCAGAAAATTGGACATTCTACTACCTGAGGACCCAGCTAAACCTCTCTTGGGCATATACCCAAAATATTCTCCAACATATGAGAAGGATACATGCTCCACTATGTTCATCGCAGCCTTATTTATAATAGCCAGAAGTTGGAAAGAACCAGATGCCCTTCAACAGAGGAATGGATACAGAAAATGTGGTACATCTACACAATGGAGTACTACTCAGCTATCAAAAACAATGACTGCATGGAATTCATAGGCAAATGAATTGAACTAGAAAATATTATCCTTAGAGAGGTAACCCAATCACAGAAAAACACACATGGTATGCACTCACTGATAAGTTGATAATAGTCCAAAAGCTCAAATTACCCAAGATGCAATCCACAGTCCACAAGAAGAATGACCAAAATTCAGATGCTTCACTCCTTCTTAAAAAGGGGAACAAAAATATCTGTAGGGGAGGATATGGAGGCAAAGTTTGTAGGAGAGACTGAAAGAACGGCCACATGTGGCCCATATATAAACAACCACTAGTTAAATTCATGAAGCTAAGAAGTGCAGGCTGACAGGAGCCTGATACAGCTGCCTCCTGAGAGACACAGCCAAAACATGTCAAATACAGAGGCGAATGATAGCAGCAAACCACTGAACTGAGAATAGGACCCCCATTGGAGGAATTAGAAAAAGGATTGAAAGAGTTGAAGGGGCTTGCAACCCCGTAAGAACAACAATGTCAACCAACCAGAGCTTCCAGGGACCAAACCATTACCCATGTGGGCTGATCCATGGCTCCAGCTGCATATGTAGTAGACGATGGCCTTGTTGGGCACTAGTGGAGGGAGAAGCCCTTGGTCCTGCCAAGGTTGGACCCCCAGTGCAAGGGAATGTCGGGAACAGTAAGGGGGGGTCGGGAGGGGAACACCCATATAGAAGAAGGGGGGGATAGGGGATGGAGGCTTATGGACAGGAAATTGGGAAAGGGAATAACATTTGAAACGTAAATAAAGAAATACCCAATAAAAATATTTTAAATATCAAAAAAAAAAAAAAAAAGAAAAGAAAATCCTGCTCCCTTGGCTATTTTAAAATAAGCATTAGCTTTTGGTTTTAATTCATTTAACTTCCCCATAAGGAAAAACTTATTTAAAAGATAAAACTTGTGAAATAATATACTTGAATCAACATTTTACAATTATTAGGTTATTATGTCTCTCGGGAAAAATAATTAAAATAAGCAATAAATTTTATAGTACTTCCAGGATGTTATAAGTTAAGCATAAGATGCCAAAATGAATGCTCAACTTTTATTTCGTGCACACGAATCCAACAGAATGTTACTAAACTGCACTGATGAATCTTTTTCAAAAGACGATTTATTTGCTTTTGAGTTTCAAGATAGATCATTATTAGCCTGTCAGTGAATGATATTACATAATCAAGTTTACATTTTTACCTTCCACATATACAAAATCCTTCCCCAAAAGTCACATATATTTTAAATATTTAAATTTTCTATTTTAAACAGTGAAAATCTGTAAAACATTGATAAAATTTATATCAAAATTATTTTTGAGTAATGTCACCTGAAAATCCCAAAATGTTCTCCTTAATTGTTGGCAATGATCTCTCTGACATGCTTTTTGTTCAGAACAAAACGTATGAAGGATTTTCCTTACTTATAAAAGGGAAACATAGGGTATGCCCTGCCAAGAAAGGAAAGCATATTCCACACCGTCTGGGCAGAATCAGAGGCACAGGAGTTTAAAAGACTAAAACTGGGAGTGGAAGTGGGGAGAGAAATGTCCAAAGGCAAGTCCAGGAAAGGCCAGAATGGAAGAATAGTCAACTGCCATGAGGGTTCAGAACATCGACTCTGTCCCGAAGAGCATATGAGCATTAAAGGTAAGGACCAAGGGAGAGTCAGCTCGATTTGCAGTTAGAAATGTCACTTGACAAAAGTCAGTGGATGGCGGTGACAACGAGGACCTGAGGTTAGACCCCATAGTGGTTGAAAGGAAGGAAGATCTCTCAGCACAACAGAGTTCACTAAAGAATTTTATTTCTTCATGATCATTTTTTCAAGGGAATAAAAATTTCACCCAATGGTTAAAAACATTTGAAAAGTCAAAGCTGATTATTTCAAAATGATAATCGGTTTCCCATGTAAATTTCTATCGGTATTAAGTTTTTACATATTGAGAGTATATTGCAAGCCAATAGCATATTAACCAATTGTGTCTGCGAAACAAATGTGTAGTTTATTTTCTCTTAAATAAACTTAAAATATCTTATATTCATAATATAATAATATATTATATTACATACTTTTATTGTTATATTATTTATTATATAACATATATATGTATGATATTATAATATCATATATTATAATATTATATATATTTTATATGATATGCAGTATATTATATTATATTATATTATATATTGTATAATATAATAACATACCACATCAAAAAATGAATTCTATTCTAATCTCTTGGGTCATCAGATTTAACCAGGAAGCTTATAAAATCACTTTCAAGTACAGCTATATCCCTCTATCTCCTTCTTGTAAGCAACTATAAAAATGAAGGACTGACCTTGCACCTGACCTCTCTCCCTGTCTATTAGTTTTCATGTCTTTTCTCCTGTAATCCACATGGTCCACTCACATGCACATTTCCAGTAGTTAGATAATTTCCAGCTCATTCCAGATATACATAAAATAAGAGAGTATGGCATTCTAAAATAATTACCCTTTATCAATCATCTATTCTATCTCTTAATTAAGAATATTTTATTTAAATATCTCCTTTTCTAGCATATCATGCCTGGTACCGTGGAAAATCCTGCTGGACAGGATGAATTAAATAGTTTTATGTTTGAAATACTGGTGCCCTCCCTGATATTCACTCCTTGCCACCTATGAAGGCGGGAGCGCTAGTCCTGGGGTCATGAGAGCAGAAGAGTTGGCCCTGACTCTCACCTGCTGCAGCATTCAGGAGAGCAGGCCCAGGACCTCACCTAGGCAGCAGGGGTTGCTGGTGAGATGGTCCCCAGGGCATGAGAATGGAGGAGTCATGGGCTCACAAGCTCAGATACCTCTCAGGTCGGGATCCAGGGCTTTAAGTTGACCCACCCCAACACCTACCCCACCAATGAATTGCAGGAATGCATGAAAGGCCAGTCCTACAGGTCAGAAGCTACAGGATCTCCATGGTACAGAGCAACAACAGGCTATCCAAGACGAGTCCCGGTGAGGTTCCAAAACAGAAGCCAGAGGCCTTGGACCAGATTAACGATCCATTGCAATGAGCACGTGCAAGCAATGTGTGGACAAAATGTGACACGTTACAGCTTCCACAATGAGATTTATTTTTCAGAGTTGGAGGTGTGGAGGTTACAGGGGTGGAGAGTGGGTACAAGTGGGGGAGGGGGATTAGAGAGTACATGATGTGGAATTCACAAAGAGCTAATAAAAATGTTTTAAGAAAACGAAAATATCTCCTTTGGTAGCATATGATGCACAGCGCCATGAAAACTCCTGCCGCACAGGATGCTAATTTAAACTATTGGATGATTCTGGCAGAAAGGAGGGGACAGAAAGAAAAAGAAGAAAAGAATCACCTGTGTGACTCCACAGACTCTGTGGCATAGAGAAACGATAAGAAATTGACAGCAAGTCTTCAAACAAAAGGGAAGAAGTAGACTCTGGTGAGGTGTGGTAAAACTATAGCCTGATGCAGGAATTCGCCATAGGGATGTCTGCAAGTCCGGGAGGCCTTAGCTTCATGTTGACCACAGGCCTTATGACTAAATGACAAGGACAAGCTAGCTGCCACAGCAGTTGGCAGTTGAAACGAAGACTTCCACAAAAAGTTAAAATCCCTAGGAGCTGACACCACAGGTAGAGAACTAGGAGGTTTCAATGATGTCATAATGCACAATGACGAAGGATACCTAATCCTTTGTTGTCACGGCAGTTAAATGAGATGTCCGTCTCTTCTGAGAATTCTGTCTGGAAGCCTGATCCCACTTCAATGGGTCTGAAATCATGCCCCCTCCTCCCTGCCATGCCCACAGGCTTTAGCCAGTACTTTAAAGTGAATTGTGCTCTGAAAGAAAAGAGCTTACATAAGCCCCGGTGGCTCATAGATTCACAATCAGAAAACTCCCGAACACAGGAGAAATCAGCCTAGGTAGGAGGAACAGAGCAGCTGCCTCTGCCTAAATGCAGGGGCCATGCAGCTGCAAAGGCATCTCCTGCCAGAAGACCTAACTGAGGACTGCCTGAGAGACCAAGCATTGCTGAGGCAGACAAGGCCAGCCAATAGGGAGCTGCTGTTTATAAGACGCGCTTTCTTGGACCAATGGGTATTAAAGGAGCTTGCAGCAGCCTTCCGAGGAGCGCGCTGCTGCGTTTCTCACCTGCTCCCGCAGTCTGTTCCTGGCCACCTCACCTCTAACCCCAAGGGCAAGTAGGGTCCGGCAGCAGGCAGTCCAGGCACAGGCAGCAAACCCGGGTATAATAAATCAAATTAGGCATAAGATTCAGTTAAAACTAACAAAAGGCAATGCCAGACCCACAGGTGGTAGGTGGCAAAACAATCCGATGCACAATTGAAATAAACGTGTTCATTCTATTTAAAGACAAAAAAATTCTGACACCGATCATACAACTACAAACTTTAGGTTTTTTTTTTTTAAACTTCTAGAAATCAATTATTTGAAAGTCTGCTCAAACTTTTGTAGGTTTTGTTTGTTCGCTTGCTTGCTTGCTTGCTTTAATGGACAGGGATTGACAAATACTCTTTCCGAAAAGGGGAGGGGGGAGATGAGGAAAGGTGAGAAATAAAAACATGAATGCTCAAATTTCCCTGGAGTTAAGGAAAATAAAAGTAAAATTAGAACACAACACAACTGTACATGTGAGTTGGTTGTTGGAGCTAATGTTCATCGTCTCCCTCGGTGGATCGTAACCTTCGTGGTTGTCTTAGTTTGTTTCAAGTAGGTGCTGAAAGTCAGACGGGATTGTGAGAAATCCCTTTGACAGCTAATACCAAGAGTCCTGGTGAGCATTCAAGGGAAAAAAGAAAACCAATAACATGTTTGCTATTGATCACTGGAAATCCTACACACACTGTGTCAAAGCTACCCCAGAATCATCACGAGCTGGCAATCATCTCTGGGACATCAATGCTTGTGTGTCTGAATTGGCCACGTAAGTAAGCTTCCATAAGGTGCTAGAAAATAACTCTGGTCAGAGACATGAGGGAAGTTTCTACTAGAGACTTTGTGAACTAAAGAGATACAGACAGCTCCCAACAGCTCGCTACAGTGCATTTATCCTCATTGAATGCGCTAGATTGCTAGGAAAGACCCTGGCACATAGTAGGTATTCAAAACGGAACTGTGTTGAGCCGTTAGGGCGAATAACAGGCTGGTGGTAGACATGATTGGTGAGCACTGACTTAGCATGCAGTAGGCGCTTAGCATACATAAGTGTTCACCTAGCACATGTTGGGCCCTAGGTTTAATTGCTAACATGAGGAGAGGAAAGAGGAAAAGGAAGAAGGTAAAGAGGAAGAAGGATCCATCATGTGGAAGTTGTAAAATGTCTATTACTAAGGGAATATTCTGAGAAGTTCAGCGTGTGCTAACTTTGCAGATATTCTTACAATGGTACTGTGACATAAATTAAATCAGAAATGCTTATGCCACTTAATGGTAAATACTGAAAACTGATCGCCTATGCATTCGACTGATGACAATGGGACAAAAAAATGTAGACACAAAGAAAACCAAAAGGTAAGAATAAGAGCTACAATATATGTTTTCAGGAAGGTCCTTGCTATGGGCCCCGTGTTTTCCTTTAACTTGTAACCTCCTCCCCCTCCTGCTAGCACTGGGACTGTGGGTGTGTACATCACGCCTGGCAAGAAGAATTAGTCCAAGTAGATGTTAAATGTATCATTGGAAAGACTAGGTCCAAAGTTAGGGGGTTTCTAAGTATATTAAATTAGAGCCATCTTTGCAGAGAGAGCACAAAAATAACTGATTAAAATAACATAATTGCAGTTACAGTAGAGGGTGAAAGACTAAAAAGATATCATGGGCATAACAGTAGAACAGTCTAAAAATCCCCTTCGGATGCTCCAAGGCCTGACACTGTTATTGATGCTATGGTGTGTGTACAACCAGGAGCCTAGCACGGCTGTCCCCCAAGAGACCCAACAAGCTGCTGATCGAGACAGGCACAGACACTTATACCCAACCAATGGACTGAAGTTGGGAGCCCCTGTGGTTAGATTAGAAAAAGGCTAAAAGAAGCTAAGGAGGAGGGTAACCCCATAGGAAGACCAGCAGTCTCAACTAACTGGACCCCTGAGATCTCTCAGACACTGAGCCACCAACCAGGCAACTGGTCCAAGGCCTCCGACGCATATTCAGTAGAGGACTGCCTGGTCTGGCCTCAGTGGGAGAAGATGCCCCTAACCTTCGAGAGACATAAGGCCCCAGGGAGTGGGGAGGCCTGGCAGGGTGAGATGGCCATCCTCTTGGAAACAAGAGGGAGGAGGAATGGGATGAGGAACTGTTGGAGGGCAAACCGGGAGGGGAATAATGACTGGATTGTAAAAAAAATAAATAAATAAATAAATAAAAGTCATTTTTTAAAAATCCCCTTTACGGGAACAAGAATACCCTTAGGAGGGAATAGGGAGGCAAAGTTTAGAACAGAGGCAGAAGGAACACCCATTCAGAGCCTGCCCCACATGTGGCCCATACATATACAGCCACCAAACCAGATAAGATGGATGAAGCAAAGAAGTGCAGGCCGACAGGAACCGGATGTAGATCTCTCCTGAGAGACACAGCCAGAATACAGCAAATACAGAGGCGAATGCCATCATTAAACCACTGAATTGAGAATGGGACCCCCGTTGAAGGAATCACAGAATGGACTGAAAGAGCTTGAAGGGGCTTGAGACCCCATATGAAGAACAATGCCAACTAACCAGAGCTTCCAGGGACTAAGCCACTACCTAAAGACTATACATGGACTGACCCTGGACTCTGACCTCATAGGTAGCACTGAATGGCCTAGTAAGAGCACCAGTGGAAGGGGAAGCCCTTGATCCTGCCAAGACTGAACCCCCAGTGAACGTGATTGTTGGCGGGAGGGCGGTAATGGGGGGAGGATGGGGAGGGGAACACCCATCTAGAAGGGGAGGGGAGGGGCTAGGGGGATGTTGGCCTGGAAACCAGGAAAGGGAATAACAATCGAAATGTAAATAAGAAATACCCAAGTTAATAAAGATAAAAAAAAAGAAAAGAAAAAAAATCCCCTTTACAAAATGAAACAACCAATACTTTAGAATTGTTATACAAAGACAGCGCCATACTTAAATGGCTTGACAGACAAGTTGCTGCCAAATGGTCAATAAATAAACCATCCCAATTTCGTACAATTTTTTTCAATGATTACAAGGCCAGCAATGAGATTTAGAGAGTGTGTCTTTAGCTACTGCTGGGATGATGCACTGTATTTTACAACCACAAATGATTAAGTGGTTTTGGCAAAGGAAGAAAACAGATGAATAGACATGAACAGGAAAACCAGTACCAGAATTATGCACGTGTACAAACACCATCTGAAACATAGGTTTGGAGGAAAGAAGCAGAACCAGACAGGAAACTGTAGAAGCAAATGGCACCTCAAATGGAAAAACAAAATCAAAGCAAACTAGGAAGAAAAAGAGCAAAACTTGAAAATATGTCAGAAAGAAAATAAAGAGGAATTATTTGTGAAGTTCAAATAAGAAAAAACAATACAGGCATAGTTAGTTGAGAGAGAGAGAGAGAGAGAGAAGATAGAAAGATGATAGATAGATGATAGATATTGAGAATTTTAAATATTTCAGAAATAAGAATTAGCAGAACTCACTTGTGGCATGTTTTATCTTCTAAAGAGTTAAAAAATGAAACTTAAAAATATTTTTAAAGAAAGATCTACTAGAAAAATATAAGCAGAAAGCAGCAAAACGTTCGCAAAAGCAGAAACACAAGTTGCCGAATAGGCGAAGATGCTGGATGCTTAGTCTCAGAGAAGTATTAATCAAATACAGGAACTGTACTTTTTCAAGCCCACCAACCTGACAAAAGCTAAGTAAACCAAAAGCTTAAAGTACCTGCATTAAGGATACTGCTGTGCTCTGCCGATGAGAGTCTGAGGTGATAAAGCTGTTTTGCAAGACAATTTGGCACCATCTAGCAAATTAGAATGCCACGCAGCTAAAGATCCACTGATTTCCACTCCAAAGATTACTCTGAGGAAGCTGCGCGTCTATTAACTGGGAAATATAATGTTGTTAATTGTGTTGTTTTTAATAAGAAAGAAATGAAAACCCAGGAGCAGTTTCAAAGGAGATCCAAAGGAGAAATTTATTTCCAGCCATTTGGGGTTTGTTTGGTTTGTTTTTTGATTAAAGCATTTTTAAGATATAAGATTAAAGGATTTAAGAGTCACAAGATGGGATTATTCTCCGTGTTTGTTATTGGTATATAGAAAAAAGGGTCAGAGAGTCAGTTTAGCAAGTGAAACCCTTTGCCATACAAGTCTGGCCCAAACCTATTGTGGAAGAAGAGAACTGACTCACAAAAGTTGTCCTCTATCCTTCATATGTGTCTACACACACACACACACACACACACACACACACACACACACACACACACACACACATAATCACAACCACAATAATCAAGATGATGACAATAATAAACAATGAAATTAAAATTTTAGAAAAGATACTGATTTTTCTGTGTTGTTTTCATAGCTTGCTGTTTTGTTGAAAATGTTTATTAGTCATGATAAAAAATAACCTGGCAAAAGAAACTTAATGCAACAGGATTCATTCTGACTTTTGGTTCCAGAAGGGACAGGATCCCTCAGGATGGGGAGGGCATGACAGCACCATACAGCAGTGGCTAAGGACCTACTCCCCACATCTCAAATCTACACCTCATCCCTGGCCTTGTAATCACTGAAAATTTTATATAAAAATTGGAACAGTTTATTCTTTCACTGTTTGGCAGCCACTTGTCTGTCAAGCCATTTGAGTATGGTGCTGTCTTTGTACAACAATTCTAAACCATTGATTGTGTCATTCTGTAAAGGGGATTTTCAAACTGTTCTACTGTTATACCCATGATTTCTTCTCACTCTCTCACTCCCCATTGTACCTGCAGTTACGTTTTTATTTTAATCGGTTATTTTTGTTGTTTCTCTTCTCTCTCTATCTCTCCTCCCTCTATCTCTGTCTCTTTGTCTTCCTTCTGTCTCCCCCCTCTCTCTCTCCCCTCCCCGTGCCTTCTCTCTCTGTGTGCAAAGAGACTAGCCTGTCGAATATCAGCCTTCTGGAACCAGAGACAGAAAGGAAATATTCAAATCCAGCCATAAAAGCCTGCACTTCCTGTAGCAAGGCTTCACCGTCTGAAGGACCCATAGCCTTCCCAAAAAGCTGGAGACCAAGCGTTGAAACACACAGGCCTACAGAAGTTCTGTCGTGTTCAAACTGCAATAGTGCTAGTGGTTTTCTGGCAAAATCTTTAAGGACTATCATTTGCTGATCCATTCTATCTACAAACAGGGATAATTTGCCTCTTTTGCAGCCCCTTTATTTATTTTTCTTATCTTATTAACTAGATATTTTATGGGAACTTCCATTGTATTAAGTATCATATATTACATTAACTCACCAAGTTACTTACTTCATTTTACCTTTTACTTGAATTGATATTTATATCTGTTATGAACCATCACATCAATAGATTGAATCTGCCTTTATATTAACTCAAAGATCTGAAACCCAGATTGAAAGTCTTTAATTGAGGAAACAAAAATTACTCTTAAGTCCAGGGGAGCATACAACTGGGATGGTCTCAAATTCAAATAGTAATTAGGAGGGTTTGACAATTTTTATAAAGTTCGGCGATTACTTATGGAATTGAGTGGTTACTTAGCTAAAACTTTGTAGTGAAGAGCATAGCTCCTTTCTCCACAAACTATCACTGGAGGACATTAAATTTTGACTGTGACATAATCAGTGCAAGTTTTTACTTTGCTAAATGCTCTTTTCTCCTTCCCTAATCTCTGGAATGAAAGGTGATTTTATTTCTATTTTATTTGATGCATTATAAGAATATTGTTCAGGCAATCTTTAAAGAAAGCACCTAGGGAAATTATATAATAAAATGCCTATTGTTTATTTCAAAACACGTGTTACGATTTTGCAGATTGGGATGTATTATACATAATAGATTTGAGAATGTTCTACAGTGGCCTAAATTATTGGGAGTGATCTGTGGTCATCAATGCCCTCTGCTAGTTAAGAAAGTTAAACACATGGGCAATCTTAACTCTGCAAAATATGATAATGGTTCACTTAAAGAGTGAAAGCTAGGAAGAACATAAAGTTTGTAAGAGACGGAAAGTGAAGCAAGCCTCTGTCACTTTAGAGAGGTCAGAGAGTCAAAATCGGTAAGTAGGATGGAAAACTGACCAAGACTGTCACCACCTCTTCCTTGTACCATGAGGCCAAATTGAACTCCAATATTACTCCCAGGCCAGAGGGGTGGCTCAGTGGGTCAAATACCAGCTGCCAAGCCTGACTGCCTGAATTCCACTCCCTGGAGTCATGTGCTTAAAGAAAAGAACAGACTCCCCTGAAATTCCACATGCACATAGAAGCATGCTTGAGCATGTGCACATGCAAATGAAAATAGAGATAAAAATGTGTACAAAAATTTATAGCCCCATGTGGTCTTCTTTTTCTGTTTAAAATGTTTAGAAGCACCCCAGTGTGGTGGTGCACACTTGGAATTCCAGCACTTGAGAAAGTGAGGCAGAAAGATTTCAAGGTTTCCCTGAGCTTCCTAGTGAGACCCTATCTTCCTTCTAAGGTTTTGGAAGCAAACCTTAAAAATCTAAAAATCACCTTCTCTGCTTTCCATTTCTACACCGATTAATTGATTCCACTGCTCATTTCTACTAAAACCTCTAATATACTGGGAATGCAATGCCAACTCTGGGCCCTTTCTACCAACCTTCTTTTTAACATTTTATTATATACTTTTACTTAATTTTTCCATGCAATACATTTTGGTCATATTTCCACTCCCCCAACTGCTACCAGACCCAACCTACCCAATGCTATTCTTTCTTTTATTCTATCTATCTATCTATCTATCTATCTATCTATCTATCTATCTATTTCTATGTCTATCTCTATCTCTCCTTGCTTCCTTTACTCCCCGCTTTCCCTCTTTTACTCTGCACCAACTCTCTTGATATGAATCTATCTTTCTATTCTGCAGGTCTACAGTCATTTGAAAGCCAACTGTTCACTTCCAAGAAAATGCCCTGAGCTTTATTGCCCCAATTTCCTAATTCATTTTTTGGAGAAAAAAAAACAGAAATAACAAGACATCTGCTAAGAATTTTCCTCATTCTAACACAAACACATAACTTTACTCTTGCCCACAGGGGCTCCATATGCTCAAAGTGCACTCATGACCTTCCAAAGGAGATGTTAATGCTAATCACTTTTTTCTTCTGTAAATATTAGGAGCTTTTTCCCGTGATGTAGATCAGTGAAGTTAATAGTTTCTCCTTTCCTTTAAACTAAGTTATTTTTTAACCACATCTTTGAAGGTTTTACTTAACCTTATTAATAAAGTTTTATTTAAAATTTTAATAAATGGATTGACAAGATCAGCTCTCAGCTCACAGAGAGTATTAGCTTACAGACCCTGTTACATGGTAGACTTGTATTTACTGCATTGTCAATCATAAGGTAAAACCACAAGCCTTTCTAAATGGCTTTGTCCTAGAGAATAGTACTACTTACAACCGAATTATGTGTCTGAAAATGAGAGGAAAATTGAATTGTCCTTATGTCAAATGAGTCCAGAAAAGGTGCCAAATTGCGGTAATATTTATACATCAACACTCCTGGTGGTTTATTGCTATCTCCTACAAAGACTAATTCCTCAATGACATTTAGGAAACAGATTTCCTCTTTAAACACTCTGGTGTATTTAATTTGAAGGAATTCAAAGAGAAATGCAACTGGCTTGTCAACCATTTGCTTTCATATATTATACTTTGTGGTATAGTATATGAAATATACTCAAGGGTATGACCCACTCTAGTTTTAAAATTTACTCTAAAGAGTTCAGAATCACAAAGTCAGGACTGTCCTTCATTGAATGGTAGGCTTACAACAAACAATCATTAACAGTCAAACATGCTTTGCAAAGGCTTTACAAGAGAGATCACACACACGCACGCACACACACACACACACACACACACACACACACACACACACACACACACAAGCAAGATTGGGGGTATGTTCTAGGAGTTCCCATAAGGGGCATGGGGGGATCTACAAATTTATATGTTGCGGATATAAAATCCTTTCAATAATCACAGTTGTTTTAAAATACTGTTTCAATGTCTTGTCAATGTTTCTGATTAGATTAGGATTCAAATATTAGCATCATCTAAGATCACTTTTATCAAAGAACATATAATCTCAGGGTAATGTGTTTGACAAACCCACAATGCTAACTAGGGGTAGAAGCATTAGAATACATATGACGACATATGAGAAATTCTGCTCTGAAACTTGGAGAATTTTCTACACTGACATTAATATTAAAAACAAATAAAAGTAAATAGGTAGATAGGTAGGTAGCTAAACCAGAAGATAGAAGACAGATAGGTAGATAATAGGCACATAGACAGAAAATTAATCATGATTTTAGTTCATTTGGTCAGTTAATAAATATTTATTATATTTTTCAAATATAAATCCAGCACTATCCTAAACCCTTGGAATATTTCAGTGAAGCATATTTTAGAAGCAATGAAGAGATAATAAACAATAAACCTAATGGATGGGCAAAACATGTGTGCAAAGATGCCCAGCTCTCCCAGAAGAGAAGAGAGCATCAGCTCTGTAAAGGGGACTGGTGAGGAAGAGAGAATCCACTGAGAAGGGAACTATTACACTAAGACTTTACCAGCATTTGCTCTGTAGAAGACTTATTCATTGGATAGTCAAAAAGATGAAAATGTCAAGGTAGCTTGGTCATAAACACAAATTTATGTTATTTAATTTCTCTCAATAGAAACAAGGTTTTTGTTTTTATTAATATACATTAATTATAGACAAAAATCGGTTTTATTGTGGAATTTTCATGCATACATAAAATGTACTTGTATCATATTCACTCTCATTACCTTCTCCTGATCCCCTCTGGCTCCTATCATCCCTTCCTCTTCCCTCCAAGTCCCTATTCTACTTTCTTGTCTTTATTTTTATTTAATTTTATTTTTTTATACTCTAATGAGTTTCATTAGGGTGGCTTACATCATCCTGGCTAAGGGATTATTTACAGAAGCAAATGATAGCACTAATTTATGACTATAAGCACAGTTATTTAAACTGCAATTTGATTGTCACATAAAGTTCATTTAGTAAAACAGCAGCATTAGCTTCTGTACTAAGGCCCATGGACTCCCCAGCCAAGTCATTCTGACCAGGTCTACAGTAACAAACTATCAGAAGTGTATTCCTTTCTGAGGAGTGGCCTGGAGTTTAAACAGAAAGTGGTTGGTTGCTCCCATTACTTACTTGCCAGTATTACATCACTGGGCAGTTTTGATTGGCTGGTTGATAATTGTAGCACACATGGTCCATTGAGCAATTCCTCTGATAACAATTCTCCTTGGTATACTCCAAAGATACTGGCGCTATGGAAACTATGCAGCATGAAGGAGGCTTCTATTCCAGTTTCATCCTTATCTGTCTGTGTTTTATTATCAAAGAATATGTATCTCAGCAATGGGGTTTTACCATCTAGTTCTGGTGGGCAGGCAGCAGCAATGGCCAATGCTTATATTGTTTAGGGGGAGGGGATCTCAGAAGCTGCCCTGACCAAACATTTCCAGAAGACAAGGTACTACTGGTACTGGAATTTTCATGTACTAACCTATGTCTTCTGGTAGCAGATTAATCCATCCACTTCTAAGACGCTGCTGAGAAAAAGGGTTGATGTAAATACTTTGACAGCAAGACACTTTACAGGATATGTCTTCAACCTGACCTTTTATTAACATGTACTAGATATAGTACAGAATACTTGAAAATCCAACATTTTAGTATCAGCTATTTAGGTCTGATTCTTAGAAAATGTGCTGTGCATAAATAGGCAATCCACACACACATTCATGCTCCTCTCTGAACTGTGTGACAGATACTCCACCAGCCAGTGTAGAGATAGACATTTTCAATGTATATTCAATGACCTCCGAGACTCTAACACATTGTACTGTAATCACTGATGCTTCTTAATATGCTAAATTTGTTACAGTGTCAGGAACGGATTCAGATGTCTTACACATATTAACTCACCTAACCTTTGTAACAAGATGATATTTGGACTACCATTGTCTCTTGTATAAATAATAGGAAACTGAAACCTAGAGTGGCTCAAAGTATGCTCAGAGCAACAAATCTAGCTAAAGAATTGGAATTAAAACTTATTAAAATAAAATACAATATAAATATTGTAAAAAAATAAAAATAAAAAAATAAATTTAAAAAAAAAGAATCAGGATTTGTTCACAGGGACTACACTCACAGAGTTCTGATTCATACCTCTAGGAGGACATAAATTGCTCACTGTGTTGATAGAATAAATTTTGAGATGAAAAATCTGCTAAAGTGGGTAAGTGTCACATCATCTTTGAGTGAGTGAGTGTAGGTATTTGTGTGTGTGTGTGTGTGTGTGTGTGTGTGTGTGTGTGTGTGTGTGTTTGCATGCATGTATGCCCAGTGGTGAAAGACAGAAAGAACACCAGGGAACCTAAAGAAGACATAAAGGACTCACAGCACATGGAGAGCTTCAGAGTCTACAACCAGCCCACCAGACATGATTGCCATAGGCCAGAGCCATGGAATTCTAGTGTCTTCCAATACAATACAGGATCAGTTATCCCAAAACTTGTTCTCTGTTCTGAACATATATAGGATGTAAAATTATGTTTTCCTGAGTAATAAGAATTGTTTTCTTTACATAGTAAGTGGCTTTTAATGTTTTCTTTTTTTAGTTTTCATTTAAAATTCTTCTGGACATTTTGAATGCTTTAGCTAAAATTTTCCTCCAGTATTGCTTCAGTGTTTTTAATCATAATGGGTAAATCTAGTATAAAGTTTTAACAGATTCAGAAGGAAGAAATACAGTGCATTAAAAGTTGCATTTTAAGATTAATATATAAATACTATGGTTCGTCTCAAAAATAAAAAGAACTTTTTTAAAAATGGCCAAACAGAGCATTATTAAAGATTATTAAGACTCAGGACCCTTCTGATCTGAACCAGTGCCCTGAGCAGACATTGGGTGCTGTATCCCTGCCCAGTCCCACAACACCAAGAGGAAGCCTGACTCCCAAGTGCTCTAACATGACCAGGATCAGAGGTGAGGAGGCCACAACAACTGCTCCGACATGGAGAGTAACTGGAACCCCAGGGATCCAGGAACTCAGGAATCCCTGCCCAGCCAGTGGCACTACCTTCTGGCCTGAAACAATGCCCTGAGAGACCTTGGGAACTGACTCTGCACCAAGTACCATAACAACCAGAGGGAGCTGAACTCCCAGGTACCCTAACATGCCCAGGATCAGAGGTGATCTGAAATTCCCAGGATTACAGGATCACAGGATCACAGAGGAAGCTCAACTCCCAGGGGATCAGACACAACCAGGATCTCAGGATCACAGGATTCCAGAATCATAGGAACACATAGCTGGACTCTGAGGAGTTCTGACCCAAACAGGATCACAGGAGGGACAGGCTGCAATCAGAGACAGCAAGGGCAGGTAACACTAGAGATAACCAGATGGCAAGAGGCAAGCACAAGAACATAAGCAACAGAAATTGATGTTACTTGGCATCAACAGATCCTAGTTCTTCCACTACAGCAATTCCTGGATATCCCATCACAATGAAAAGCAAGACTGGAATTCAAAATCAGATATCATGATGATGAAAGAGGACCTTAGAAAAGACATAAATAGGTCCCTTAAAGGAATACAGGAGAACACAGGTAAACAGGTAGAAGCCCTTAAAGAGGAAACACAAAAATCCCTTAAAGAATTACAGGAAAGAACAACCAAACAGGTGAAGGAATTGAATAAAACCATCAAAGATCTAAAACTGGAAAGAGAAACAATAAAGAAATCTCAAAGGGAGACAAACTTGGAGATAGAAAACCTACGAAAAAGAACAGAAGTCACAGATGCAAGCATCACCAACAGAATACAAGAGATAGAAGAGAGAATCTCAGGGGCAGAAGGTACCATAGAAAAGCTCCTATCCCAAAACATCCAGGAAATTCAGGAGACAATGGGAAGGTCAAACCTAAGGATAATAGGTATAAAAGAGAGCAAAAATTCCCAACTTAAAGGGCAAGTAAATATCTTCAGCAAAATTATACAAAAAAACTTCCCTGACCTAAAGAAAGAGATGCCTATGAACATACAAGAAGCCTACAGGGCTCCAAAAAGACTGGATCAGAAAGAAAAGTACTTCTGTCACATAATAATCAAAACACCAAATGCACAAAACAAAGAGAATATTAAAAACAGTAAGGGAAAAAAGGCAAGTAACATAAAGGCAAACCTATGAGAATTACACCAGACTTCTCACCAGAGACTATGAAAGCCAGAAGATCCTGGGCAGATGTCATACAGACACTAAGAGAACATAAATGCCAGCCCAGGCTACTATATCCAGCAAAACTCTCAATTAGCATAGATGAAGAAACCAAGATATTCCATGACAAAACCAAATTTACACAATATCTTCACACAAATCCAGCCCTACAAAGGATAATAGATGGAAGAATCCAACACAAGGGAGGAATCTACACACTAGAGAAAGCAAGAAAGTAATCTTCATCCAACAACCCCAAAAGAAGATAGCCACACAAACATAATTCCACTTCTAACAATGAAAATAACTGGAAGCAACAATCGCTTTCCTTAATAACTCTTCAATGGACTCAATTCCCTGACAAAAAGACATAGACTAACAGACTGCATACATAAAGAGGACCCAGCATTTTGCTGCATACAAGAAGCACACCTCAGTGACAAAGATAAATACCACCTCAGAGTAAAAGGCTGGAAAACAATTTTTCAAGCAAAGGGTCCCAAGAAACAAGCTGGAGTAGCTGTTCTAAGTCTAATAAAATCGACTTTCAACTAAAAGTTATCAAAAAAATAAGGAAGGTCACTTCATAATTATCAAAGGAGCAATTCAACAAGATGAACTTTCAATCCTGAATATCTATGTTCCAAATACAAGGGCACCTACATTCATTAAAAAAACCTTATTAAAGCTCAAAGCACACATAGCACTGCACACAATAATAGTGGGAGACTTCAATACCTTACTCTCATCAATGGACACAGATCATGGAAACAGAACCTAAGCAGAGGCACAGAGAAACTAACAGAAGTTAAAACCAAATGGATTTAACAGATATCTATAGAACATTTCATCCTAAAACAAAAGAATATACCTTCTTCTCAGCATCCCATGGTACCTTCCCCAAAATTGACCATATAATTGGTCACAAAACAAGCCTCAACAGATACAAGAGGATTGATATAATCCCATACATCCAATCAGATCACTACAGAATAAGGCTGATCTACAATAACAACAAAATTGACAGAAAGCTCACATAACATGTAAGTTAACAATGTTCTACTACTTAATGATAACTTGGTCAAGAAAGAAATTAAAGACATTTTAGAATTTAAAAAAAATGAAGGCACAACATACCAAAACTTATGGGACACAATGAAAACAGTGCTGAGAGAAAAACTTATAGCTCTGAGTGCCTCCAAAAAGAAACTAGCAGCTTGACAGCACACCTAAAAGTTCTAAAACAAAAAGAAGAAAATACAACCAAGAGGAGTAGAAGGCAGGAAATAATCAAACTCAGGGCTGAAATCAACCAAATAGAAAAAAGAACTATACAATGAATCAACAAAACCAGGAGCTGGTTCTTTGAGAAAATCAACAAGATACATAAACTCTTAGTCAGACTAACCAGAGGGCACACATAGAGTATCCAAATTAACAAAATCAGAAAGGGAAAAGGAGACATAACAACAGAATCTGAGAAAATTCAAAAAATCATCAGATCCTACTATAAAGGACTATACTCAACAAAACCAGAAAATCTTGATGAAATGGACAATTTTCTAGACAAATACCAGGTACCAAAGTTAAATCAGGATCAGAAAACCATCTAAACAGTCCCATAAATCCTAAAGAAATAGATGCAGTCATTAAAAGTCTCCCAACCAAAAAGAGCCCAGGACCATATGGGTTTAGTGCAGAATTCTGTCAGACCTTCATAGAAGACCTCATATCAATACTGTCCAAACTATTCCACAAAATAGAAATGGGGGAACACTACCCAATTGGTCCTATGAAGCCACAATTACTCTTATACCTAAACCACACAAAGACTCAAGAAAGAAAAAGTACTTCAGACCAATTTCCCTTATGAATATCAACACAAAAAATACTCAATAAAATTCTCACAGACTGAATCCAAGAACACATCAAAATGATAATCCATCATGATCAAGTAGGCTTCATCCCAGGGATGCAGGGATGGTTCCATACACAGAAATACATCAACGTAATCCACTAGGTAAACAAACTAAAAGAAAAAAACTCATGATCATCTCATTAGATGCTGAGAAAGCATTTGGCAAAATTTAACACCATTTCATGGGAAAAAAAACTTGTAAAGATCAGCAATTCAAGGCCCATACCTAAACATAGTAAAAGCAATATACAGCAAACCCATAGCCAACATCAAACTAAATGGAGAGAAACTTGAAGCAACCCCACTAAAATCACTAGACAAGGCTGCCCATTCTCTCCCTACCTATTCAATATAGTCCTAGCCAGAGCAATTAGATAATAAAAGGAGACAAAAGGGATACAAATTGAAAAGGAGGAAGCTAAAATATTGCTATTTGCAGATGATATGATAGTATACTTAAGTCACCCCAAAAATTCCACCGGAAAACTTTTAAACATAATAAACAACTTCAGCAAAGTGTCTGGACACAAAATTAACTCAAACTAATCAGGAACCTTCCTGTACTCAAAAATTAAACAGAATGAGAAAGAATTTAGGGAAAGGACGCCCTTCAAAATAGTCACAAATAATATAAAAGACCTCCGTGTGAAACTAACCAAGCAAGTGAAAGATTTGTTTCACAAAAACTTCAAGTCCCTGAAGAAAGAAGTTGAAGAAGATCTCAGAAGATGGAAAGACCTCCCATGCTCATGGATTGGCAGGATTAATATAGTAAAAATGTCCATTTTGCCAAAAGCAATCTACATATTCAATGCAATCCCCATCAAAATTCCAACTCAATTCTTCATAGACTTAGAAAGAACAATTTACAAATTCATTTGGAATAACAAAAACAGCTAAGATCATGAAAACTATCCTCAACAATAAAAGAACTTCTGGGTAATCACCATCTCTAACCGCAAGCTGAAGACCCAGAAATGAACCCACACACCTATGGTCACTTGGTCTTTGACAAAGGAGCCAAAACCAATCCAGTGATAAAAAGACAGCATTTCCAACAAATGTGCTGGTTCAACTAGAGGACAGCTTGTAGAACAATGAATGCAAATTGATCCATTCTCATATCTTTGTAAAAGCTTAAATCGAAGTGGATCAAGGGCCTCTACATAAAACCAGATACACTAAAACTAATAGAAGAGAAAGTGGAGAAGAACATCGAACACATGGTCACAGGGGGAAATATCCTGAACAGAACACCAATGACTTATGCTCTGAAATCAAGAAAATACAATTAGGACCTCATAAAATTGCAAAGCTTCTATAAGGCAAAGGAAACTGTCAATATGACAAAATGGCAACCAACAGATTGGAAAAAGATCTTTACCAATCCTACATCCAATAGAGGACTAATATCCAATATATGCAAAGAACTCAAGAAGTTAGACTGAGAGAATCAAATAAAAAATGGGGTACAGAGCTAATCAAAGAATTCTCAACTGAGGAATATCGAATGGCTGAGAAGTACCTAAAGAAATGTTCAACATCCTTAGTCATCAGGGAAATGCAAATCAAAACAACCCTGAGATTCCACCTCACACCAGTCAGAATGGCTGAGATCAAAAACTCAGGTGACAAGAGACGCTGGCGAGGATGTGGAGAAAGAGGAACATTCCTCCATTGTTGGTGGGATTGCAAGTTGCTACAACCACTCTAGAAATCAGTCTGGAGGTTCTTCAGAAAATTGGACATAGTACAACCTAAGGACCCAGCCATACCACTCCTGGGCATATACCCAAAAGATGCTTCAACATACAACAAGGACACATGCTTCACTATGTTCATAGCAGCCCTATTTATTTATAATAGCCAGAAGCTGGAAAGAACCCAGTTGTCCTTCAACAGAGGCATGGTTACAGAAAGTGTGGTGCATGTACAAAATGGATTAGTACTTAGCTAATAAAAACAATTACATAATGAAATTCTTGAAATTCTTAGGCAAATGGATGGAACTAGAAAATATCATCCTAAGTGAGGTAACCCAGTCACAAAAGAACACACATGATATGTACTCACTGATAAGTGGATATTAGCCCAAAAGCTCAGAATAGCCAAGATACAATTTGCGGACCACATGAAGCTCAAGGAGAAGAAAGACAAAGGTGTGGATGCTTCATTCCTTCTTAGAAGGAGGAACAAAATACTCAGAGAAGGAAATACAAGGAAAAACTTTGGAGCAGAGATTGAGGGCATGAGTATTCAGAGACTGTCCCACCTGGGGATCCATCCCACATGCAGTCACCAAACCCAGTCACTATTGGGGGGTGTCAGGAAGTGCATGCTGACAGGAGCCTGACATAGCTGTCTCCTGAGATGCTCTGCCAGAGCCTAACAAATACAAAGGCGAACGCTCACAACCAATCATAGGACTGAGAACAGGGTTCCCAGTGGAAGAGTGAGAGAAAGGACTGAGATAACTGAGGGGCTTTGCAACTCTATCTGAAGAACAACAATCTCAACCAACCAGATAACCCCAGAGATCATAGGGACTAAACCACTAACCAAAGAGTAAAGCAACCCATGGCTCCAGCCGCATACAAAGCAGAGGATGAGCCATGTCTCTCATCAATGGGAGGAGAGGCCCTTGATCCTGTGAAGGGAAATGCCAGGGCGGGGAGGCAGAAGGGAGTGGGTGAGCAGGCAAGGGAGCACACCCATGGAGGGAGGGAATGGGCGAATGGGATGAGGTATTTTTGGGAAAGGGGTAACATTTGAAATGTAAATAAAGAAAATATCCATTAAAAAAAGATTCAGGCAAGGAATAAATTAAACAATTTATTCAGTTGACCTTACCATATTCTTTCTGTAACCTGCTATTAAAAACTTGGTGAATTGTTGCTGCTCCATAGATGAAAAAAATCACATTAAGACACACTTCAAAGTTGTTTCAGACTTCACTTGTTTCATATACTTTTGTTTGCTTCCATATTTATCATTAGCGTGATATAAGATTTTAAGCAAGATTTTTTAATTAACTTAAATATAAGTAAGCATTATTTACATTTTCATAATGATATGCAATGTGTTTAGGAGTCAGACTTTTGGCAATCTGAACCATCTTTTTATTAGGCAGGACTCAATAAGGAAGGATATCACAAGTCTATGTCTCCCTAACAGCCTCTTGGGAAGAAAACAATATATTACTATAAGCCAGTGTCCTCATACATTAAAAGCAGAAATGTCACACAATATCATTCTTAGAATCCATGATAAAGCACACACAACACACAACCGTCCACAAGTGCTTATAGCATATTATTCTGGTTAACAAGGAGAGAAAATAACTATTCAAATATTTAAATGGCTAGAAATGTTTAAGAGGAACATTTAATATACAAATGCTCATAAACTCAGTGGAACCACACACACACAATCACACACTCACACTCACATACATACACACACTCATACACACTCACATACATACACACACTCATACACACTCACATACATACACACACACACACACACACACACATGCACATGCTCACACAGTCTCATACACACATACACCAGTTATCACACAAATAGGATGATGTTTTAATGATGTCAGGAAATGGATGAAATGTTAGTTTGACAACCTGAGTTCTAACTTCTCCTGATTACTCTAGGATGTTCAGTAACCTCCCAGAATTCCTTCATTGTCTTCTTCATAACACTCCACTAACATTTGCCCACCATCACCACCAAAATTAATGTATATGAATATTAAGTGAATTTTTCATAGAAGACACTGTCAAAGTTATAACCAACCTCTCCAATAATAAGGCATTAGTACTGAGTAAATTATAAGTAATTTATCCTTCAAATCCCTTAGACCAAGCAGATGATAAATACAAATGATAATGCCTCTCTTCTACTTGAAGACCATCTGGCCAGTGGGCATTGGAGGAACACCGATCCAGCAAGTGGTGACAGAACACAAAAGACTTGGCTCCTACATCACCTGAATATTTATAGGATTAATTAAATGCTGTTTGCTCAGCCCCATATTTGAAGTTGGAAAATTAAGCCATCGTCCTTTGTTATGATAAACCTGGAATGAGTTAATCACCAACTTTTCATCATTTGGTGGCAGCAGCTATGAGTTAATCCACCTGTTTTAGCATTTTAATGAAAATAAACAAGTTCCTTTAATGAAAAGAACTAATTGCCATCCACCCTCGAGCTCAATTCTGTTCCGTAGGTTTCCTCAGCCTCATTTTATATCCCTTTTGGACAACAAAGTAAGATCCCAGGTTGAGTGTGCAATGATGTTAGTCATCCCTGTTGGGGATAATTGGAAAGAAAGACTAGGAAATTCCAAATGGAGATCAGGCATCAGGTTGATGGAAAGAAGGAATGAAGTAGTCTGTTTTGGTATTATGGGACAATAAGAACAATTAAGTAAGCTGGAACTAAGCAGCTGACAAGGTCTGTGAGGAAAGAGAAAGACAGATTGGAGAATAATATGAATGTATCCATTTTCTTTTGTGGCTATAACAAACTATCCCAAATAAAGAAGCTTTTAAAAGCACACACGTTTACCATCTTGCAGTCTCATGGCTCCAAACTATGACGAAGATGTCGTCAGGACAATACCCATGTCAGGGAAGCTATGCTTGCTTCATACGCTCCAGGATCCATGTCCTCGACTTCTCCAACTCTGAACAGGCGCCCACATCCACTAGCTCATGGCTCCTTCCTTTGTCCACCAAGTCAGCTGTGGTGAGGTGAAATCGTCTCATACCACATTCCTCTCACTTCCTTTTTTCTTTCTTCTCACTCATTTAAGGATTTGTCATGAGACTGTGTTGCCCTGGAAAAAAAGAATCTCCCCTGAAGTGTTGATTTTAATCACATCAGCTAAGCGTCTTTTGCCCTGGGGCATATCTTAGTCACGAGTTCAATGATTAAGGCTGGGGTTTAGATTATAGGAGGTAAGGAGTCTGCCAGCCTCAGTGCTATGGATGACAAGGGACTTGGCAAGAAGTTATCATTTCTTTTACTCTTGGTCATTCAGTTAGCTTGTCATCCCTCCATCAAAGGACATGGGAGCAATGACCGCATATATCACTGCCCCGAACGGACTTACTCACCGTCTCCTTGACCATCAGATTAAAGCACATAATCTTCGTACTTGCCTACCATGTTTCCCCTTACATAGTCCAGGATATTCAAATCATTTTGTATTCATCCCTGTAGTAAGAAATGTGTTTTAAAACCATAACCTAGGACATATTCATAATTTTGTCCATTTCTCTAGCTCCCTGCCAGTACTCCCCTAGCAATAAACCATGCACTCTGCTCTTTTTAATTCTGCTTACAATACACACAACAAAAGCTGGCCAAAGGATATCTGAAAGCAACTGAACTCAACAAAAGAAAAAGGGTGGTAAGGACATACATAGAGTCATTGAACTCCAGCATGAATCAGACCTCACTCTTCTTTCAAACTCTTAACTCCCACCGATGCCTACCTCTGAATGACCTCTGATAGAAACACTTTCCTGAAACCTCTCTGGGTCCATTTCCCCACATCTGTGAGATGATAGCTAATCGTTGTCCCTTTCTCGGGTCTCCTAAGATAGTCCATTTGTCAAAACCTCTTTCTCTAACCAATCATCATATCCCATTCTTTGTCTTACTTCAGTTTCCTTCACAACACTAATTGCAATTGGGTTGCTTCTGTTCTCCCACTAGAACAAAAGCTATGCTAGGGCTGTCTTGTTTATTAGAAGAAATCCAATGCCTGAGCAGAGTTTCCTATCGCACAGGGGAAAGACTCAACATTCACTCACTGAATGAAAAACTGAAATAGAAGTAAGTATAGCAAAGCAAATGAATTTTCATAACTTCAGTAATATACTTTTAAAAATTGATAGCATTACCTCACCGTAACTTGTACAGGGGACTATAGCCACTGATTTGCCATACCATACCACACACTGTGCACAACTTATATATTTCTAAATATTAAAACGTCTCTAGGAGGTAGTTATTTTTATGAATGGAGTAAATTAGAATTCATAAAGGTCAGGTTTCCAGTCCTTGGTTGACATGGAGTGCAAAAAATGCGAATTTTTATAATAGCAAACATTTATAGTCAGGTATGGTTTTAAGCATTTAGTTTTATTTTCCTGCTGCTACAACAAAGCGCTGTGTGTCTTAGTCAGTGTTCCATTGCTGTAAAGGTACACCAGAACCATTCCAACTCTTATACATATATTATTTAATTAGAGATTGCTTGTATTTTCAGAGAGCTTAGCTCATTGTCCTCGTGGCGAGGAGCATGGCAGCATACCAACAGACATGGTACTGTATAAGGGGCTGAGTGTTCTACAGGTAGAGCCGTGGGCTGCAGGAAGATGGAGACACTAGGCCTGCTGCATTAGGCATTTGAAAACTCAAAAGCCTACCCACAATGAGTGACACACTTCCTTCAACAAGGTCACACCTCCTAGTCCTTCTCAAGTAGTGCCACTCCCTGATGACTTGGCATTCAAATATAGGAGACGATGGGGGCATCTTTATTTGAATCACCATACCCTAACATAAGCATCTCAAGGTAGAAAGGGCATATTTAACTCATAATTCCAGGTTATAGTCCATCACTGCAGGGAAGTCAAGGTACCAGGAACTGGAAGCAGCTGGTTACATTTCCATTCAAGAGCCAAGAGCCATAATTTAGTGCAACTTGCTATCCCCTTTTCATTCCGTCCTGGACTTAGCCCCACATTCAAGGTGAGTCTTCCCACCTCAACCAATACAATCAGGGAAATCTCTTACCAGCATGCCCATTGGCCAATATAATCCAAACAGTACCTCACTAAGGCTCCCCTCCTGGGTGATTCTAGATAATGTAAAGTAGACAATTAAAACTAACCATGTCAATATCTGTCATTATTCTACCATTTATAGACAAGGAAGGTCAGGCATGGAACTTGCTTTATGTCATAAAGCCTTTGAGTAATGGTACCAGAAATCTAACACAGGCAGTCTGCAGCTAGAGTGACCTTATAGCTGTCATACTTTTGCTGCTTAAGATGACATCCAGGGGGTCAGAAGCAGCAGCGCCAAAAGGCTTATTAAAAATATGGTCTCTTGCCCCATCTCAGGCCTTTATTCTAATGAGGCCCTTCAGGAATTGCTATATGCAAATACTGTGCAAAGCTTGGCTCTGAACTGTACTGCCTTTGGGGAAGTCAAGCAGAGATGAGCAAAAATAAGTTTGTGTCACAAAAATGACACTATGAATAATATTTTAACTGGAAAGATTTAATTTCACATGATTTTAACAGAAGTAAGCGAATTGCTGACCTTCAGATAAATGCTCATTGACCTCCAAACTATTGCATTCCTCTTAAGCAAGAGAAAATGGTTGTGAATGCCATCATGATTTGGAGTCATTGTTTTTCTTATAGCTCTATACACGAGTCTTAGAGTCTATCAACTGATTTATTGCTATGAAAACTGTGTCAGACTCTTGCCTCCTTTTCTCCCTCCCTACTTTTCCTGCTCTGCTTTTACCTTGATATTCCCCATTTCCATCACTAAGAAATGCAAGATTCCCGTTCCACGTCACCAAGGCACCTCCTGGCTTTAGTTCAGTATCTCTGCAGGCTCAGTAATTCTATTTGTCCTTACCTTCACTGAGATCACTGTTTTCAATTCCCCCATGACAACCTTTGATTGCTTTATAGGGGATTAGAGTTATCATATCCTATGAATACTTTTATCTTAAAAAATAAAATAAAATACTTATTATTTGCCTTTACAAATGTACGAGAACCAGAAGCATAGCTAATTATTCACTGTTGCGATTCCTTCAGAACTCTATAAAAAAGTCTCCTTGCTTCCCACAGTTGAATGCTGGGAAAATATCTGAAGCCATTTCTAAGCTGGCCTCATAATATGTGATTCACTTTTGCCCAGATATGCTATTTTCTTCCATCCCTTCTTTGACTTTACTATTTCAGCATAATGTTTAGCAGAGTGCATTGTAATCTAGATGACCATATACATACTCCTCTGGCATGCTATATCCTTCCAACGTGATCTTTCAGTTCTTTTGCATTTTTAATCTCACAAGAATCTTTGAGAATTTGTATTCAGAACACTGCTTGCCCATTCATTTATAACTGTCTGTATTTTAAAGACACACATACCCTTTAGGAATTCCTGTCCAACATACAAAGCATCACTCTGCAATTATTTGAGCTCTCTTTATAATTTTCATTCTGTTTATTGAAACTTCCTCAAGCTATTCATTGATGACACCTGCTCGATTTTAACCTTTGTCTGTTCTGTCCCTTGCTATTTAAAGTGTACTTTTAACTGCAATTGAATCATGTTATCCCTTCAGTCACTTTTTATGTCTAATTTTACTGTTGTATTGTAATGCCTTGGGGCTATTGTTTTCAAATTCACAATCTTATTATATTTTTCACAGCATAAGACACATTAATAATTTATTTTTCCTTTCCTTGTACTGTGCTAAATTCAGACTCCCTTTTGCGTGTAATGTTTCTGTTGTTTCCTTTTGGCTACTTTTCAGTGGCATAATGGTGCTGTCATTTCTTTTCTTTTGCCTAAATTTCCAAAACTTCAGCATAGAAATCTCTTGACACCATTGCATCATACATAGAAATTTAAGTTGAATTATGCCCTCTAAGATAAAAACGAAAGGCTAGGCTTTGTGATGTTTGTTTTTCTAGTGGGCACGCAGGACATGAGTGGTGGAGAGTAAGCTAACTTAAATGCAGTTTTCTGTGAAGAAAAGAAAAGTACAACTTGAGAATTTCGTTACAGAAGTAACTTGAGGAGCTGAATTGTGGATATTTTAATTATTTTCATACACATATCCAACTTCTAAAGAAAGTAGCCTCATATCTCCCACCCCCATTTCAGATGATTTCTGTGTTCTACTTTGTGATGAGCAATCTTTTGTCCATAGCACTGGAGTAAACTACGACTCTACCCTTGCCTTGGAACGCTGTAAAAGAATTGATAGGCATGTTCAGAGCGAACGAAATACCATGAGCAGCCTCATCTCTCTCAAAAAATATAAAAAGTAGCTATTTGAAGCCAGATTATCCCTCCTGGTAGTTCTTGGTAGTGTCTTTTGATGAAATGGAAAGTAAAATCCAGTGCTAGTTCTCGGTGTTATTGACAGTTTGCTTGTTATCTCAATCCCCTTGCTAAAAACAACTAAAACTCTAAAACCTCTAGAGACATAGTTCCCCATGTTTCCAACTGAAGCTCACCTGCTTCCCCTGTGTTACTCCAAGGAGGTATATCTTCTTCCTGCAGTTTGAAGTTCACAGCATGTGCTTGGTTATAAGAAATAACATAGGGGAAGCATTTGCAACAGTCCTATTGCAAATGGACTTACCACATCTTCAAATAATGAAAAGAGAGGATCTGGTCTCTTCTTTTCTCTGACAAGTATTAATCCTATCATGGGTACCCCACACTTACCACCTCATCAAAACTCAATTCTGTCCTACAGTGTTTCTCACATATTGTTTTAGTTTGGGGTTTCATATTGTAACAAAGCACTGTGAAAAGCAACTTGTAATAGAAATATTTATTCTTGCTTACAGGTTATGGTCTACATAGAGATTCCAGGAAGTATAGAGAAGAAAATCCAATAAAGCAAGAGAAAATAATAATAGAAGGACTGCTTAGTTAAGGGGATTAAGATGACGTCTACAAAACATCGTTTAAGCAGACGTCAAAATAGATGGTGACCAAGAAAGGTTTGGGGTGAGTATGACACAGAAATAGGAAGCCTCTGAGCTTCAGGAAACCACAGAAATTCAATATTGCTATATTTTCGGACATAAAAGTAGGAGAGGGGAAGGTGTCACATACACTAAGCAATTTGACATTTACCCTGTGCTGTCAGAAGTCAATGAAAATGGATGTCACATTCTTACTTGTGCTTTAAATAGATTACCCTGGAAACGGTGGAACTGTGTACAGAACACATCCACAACAGAGCTATGGAAGGACAAGAAACCTGATGGGAGAGGACATGAAGAATTCTGAAATTATTTAGTGGAAAAACAGTGAGGTTAGGCCAACAAATTCACCTAGACTATCAGGATTCTAACTGTAAAAGGCCAATGTTTGGGAGCAAAATTCATCCTCATGGGGGAGTACATGGGTCCTAGAAGTTCATCCCAGAGGTGACTGGAAAGAGAGAAAACTCAAGGGCCAGGATATAATACATGTAATTTCAAGTCAAAAGATTGTTGATTCCAAATGGTGCCAAAGCGCAACTCACAATCACTAACCCAGAGTGTTTCTCAGACCTGATGGGACTGGAGCAAGTCTAAACATGTTTGTCGGTGCTGCTTAATTTCTTCCATGGTGTTTGAAAGGCAGAGGTGATTAGACAACCAGAGAGAACAACCTGTCTCTCATAATCCTCTGAAAGAGAACCCTTCAAAGGCATACTCTATGCCTGACATCTACGTTTTTATGACTATGACATCATTTTGCCAGTTTCTTTGGTGACACCATGATAGATTTCATTCTTCCTTGGAGGGACTGTCTGATCTTCTTGCTTACAACACACTTGTGGGAGAAGAGGGAGAAATGAGTGTCAGCTCCAGTAGGGTTGGCTTCTCCCTCTATGTCTTTGCTCTCTCACTAGGAAAGTATGTAATGGCCTCTGGAAATTAATTGAAGTTATGAATGTGACAATGTGTAGCACAGAGGCTTATACTCAATATGTGTGCTAAAGTTGATTCATTTCAGCTAAAGTTCGGAATTCATGTCATGCTGACTAGTTTTATGTCAACTTGACACAAGCTAGGCTCATTTGGGAAGAGGAGGCCAGAAATTGCCCACACCAAATTGGCCTGTGGGGCAAGCTTATGAGGAATTTTCTTGATTGATGATTGATGTAGAAGTTCACTGTGGGCAGTGCCACCTCCAGGCTTGTGGTCTTGGATGCTATAACAAGGCAGGCTAAGACAGCTGCCAGGAATAAGCCAGTAAGATGCATTCTTTGTGCATCTTCTGCATCAGTGACTTCTGTATCAGTTTCTGTCTCCAGGTTCTTGCACTGACTTCCTTGGACAATAAAATACAACCTATAAGCTGAAATAAACCCTTTCCTGCCTAAGTTGCTTTAAGTCTTAGTGCTTATAATAGTAACAGACACATATGGAATAGGGTAGGTGAAGAAATGGAGAAACTCTTTAGGTGTCAAGCTACGACATTGAGGTTATCCAAGGATTTTAAGAAGAGAAATAATACAGTCAGAGCTGCTCACAGAAGCTAAGCTAGAGCAGGGAAATTGCTTGGGAAATATATGTGATCATTCAGGCAAGAAATAATGAAATGAGACTTGCTGAGCCAAAAGAACAGTGTTCTTTTAGGATGAAAATGAAAGAAAGGACTAGGATAACTGGTGTGTTCAATATGCAAGAACTTAGGAAGTAAAGCAATAAAAGAAGGGAGAAGGAACAGAAAGGGGCAGAGGTGAAGGAAAAAGAAAAGAGGGTGGGAAGAGAGAGAGGGGAAAGGAGAAGAGAGAGGAAGAGAGAAAAAAGAAGAGGAAATAGAGAAAAGGGCAAGGCCAGCCTTGGACAGTCTTGGTGATGTGCCACTCAGTCTAAGAGCATACAGTGTTCAGCAAAGGACTGAATGCACGTGGATGATTCTGGCCTTCAAGGGACTTGATTCTAGCACAAAAGTTAATTAGACAAAAGAACTTGAGATTTTTTTATACAAGTGTTTTATATACATTCATGAAAATACCATATTGAAAGCCATCATTCTGTTAATATATGCTAATAATTTTTAAAGAAAATTATTCAGGGAAAGAGAGCACAGTATTTAAAAGCCTGGGGGAAAACCTACAATACCAACCTGCCCATTGGTATTGTAGGATTGTAGGTATTAGGAGGATTACCAACCACTCTCTGATTGACTTTGAGGCCCCCTGTATAAGAATGAACCCATTACGATAAATTGCTCAAAAGCTTGTTATAGGGGAGCTCTAGCCTAGTTGGAAAGCTAACATTCCAAGGAGGTCAACCAGTTGGCCAAGGGATTGCCCTTAGGAGCCCAGTCTCATCTTTGGGAATGCTAAAAAAATAGGCAGAATAATTAGTTCTTTAATAAGATAATGTACTTTTCTTTCCCAGAGTCCACATCCCTGGCATAATAGCTTATGGGACAATAGTCATGCAATTGGGTACATCAACTTGCTTTTAGAAATGGCTATCTTTTTAACTTCTGCTTTCTTCTTTCCTTTTCCTGTATATGCTTTCCTTACCACTCTGGGCTTCTCCAACATGTTGGACTTCTTTACTTTTCTTCTAAAACCTCCCTTCTGGTCACATGGCCACTTGTCCACCATGTGTCTGACCACCATGCCAGCTTAAATGCCATAGTATTTTTTTCCTTCTTTCTTTCATTCTCATCCAGTCATCTGATGATATTTATAGCTTGCCTGCCTATAGGGGGTGTCATTTACATTTTTATTATATTATATTATATTATATTATATTATATTATATTATATTATATTAGTATAGATGTTTGCCCTATGTATGTATGTATGCAGCACTGGTGAAGACCAGAAGAAGTCATCAGATCTCCTTTGATAGAGTTACAAACAGTCATGAGGACCCACATGCATGCTGGGAATTGAGCTCAGACCACTGTACCATCCCTCCAACCCTGGGTTCTTCTTTTAAATTCATAAAATTGTTCTTGAGCTTCCCTCTTAGTTCATTTTATTAATGAGGCTAAGAATTCCAAAAGGAAACCCAGTTTTCCCTGTATCACTAGAAAACCACAAAGAGATACCAAAATTCCAATAATAATAGAGATTCACTGTTATAAAAGGTATTAGAAATAAATGCCAATTGCGTGCTCAGCCCTAAACAGGACATTGATACCATCCTCTCCAAGGCTCGGAAGAGAGGTTAGGAATAGCATAATAGCTGGAAGACAAGAAGGGCTGCAAAATGCCATTTCTGAGCAATGCACAGTCATTGTCATCATGAATGATAATGATTGTATTGGTTCTACCAAAGCCTAGGCTTATTGAGGCTCGGGGATTCTACCCCTCACTGCTCACTTCCACCCACTGGCTGATTCCTGGGAAGGAGGGATCATTGCTTCAGATGTGTACTGGTTGGACCTTACAGCAGGCTCCAATAATTAGTGCCAACATCCTGGTCGCACAAACACCACCTCTGGTTAAACTGCATGAGTCACAGAACAAAACCAAAAGTAACAAATATGGAAGAGGATAGATGTGGAGAAGCTTGGGTTAATAGGTGTGGGAAGGAAAGAGTAACACAGTGCACCATGTACACTTATGAAACTATCAAAAACTAACTAAATGGAGAAAAAAGGAAAGAAATATCTCCCTTGAAAGATTGCTGCTGAACTAAGGAGACAAAGCTGGAAGATAAGTCCAAGCATTAAGACCATGCAAAACCTTGGAGACATTTTAAAGATGTGGGCTTTAACTCTCTCTTACAGTTACTGAAGTCATTGTTGATTTATAGGCAAAATCTGAGACAATCTTAGATTCAGATCTGACAATTTCATTCTAAATGTGATGCAGAGAATGGTTCAAGCTCCCTTGATAAACTAGAACTTCTGACAAACCCACCCAGCACAGGACACTCAGGTGTTGGCTAAAAGTGCAAACACGCTTAAACTTATTGCTGAAGTCACAGGAAAGAGAAAACCCTCTGAAGGTCCCAAAGACAGAACTGGGACACGGATGGCAGGAGAACTACAGCTAACATACAGCCTGCATGATGTTATGGAAATAGCTTTGAGGTTCTATGACTGTGTGGGAACTGGAACTTAAAATGGACCCATGCACATAGGCCATTATAGCATTCAGGGTCCTAGTTGTGATTCTTTGGAGATTATACAGAAGGGATGCTGTGTCATATGTTAAGTGTCTGTGTAATTTTTTTCCATCCTCTTTCCATGGCTTCTACGTTCTCACATTTCTGCAGCAATATTCAAGGTTCTGATTGCTCCACACTCTACCCAGTGCCTGCCTCTCCTTTTGTGATCTCTCATGTGTGGGGGTTTGATTTGCATTTCTCTCCTGCTGAGTCATGATGAGAACCTTCCCTGTTTTTCCTTGATACAGCTTTTGGAATAATGTCTTGCCTATTCAAGTTTTTGTCCATTTTTAAATTGAGTTATTTGGACATTCCTTACATATTTTTATATTCATCGCTTGCATAAGAATGGGTTTGCAGACATTTTCTCCAGTCCACAGGCTGCCTCTCCTTGCTGGGCATTCCTTTCATTAGTTCAAGGGAGGCTCTGTTGTCTGGCTATGCTTTCATTAGCAGTGGTTTTGTTGTCATGGCAAAAAAAATCACAACAACCATATAAAGGATTTTCCCATATGTTTTCTTGAAATCTCATAGTTTGGAGTCTTTAATCCATACTGAATTGACATAATATATATATATATATATTATGAAACTCCAATTTTATCAAAGTTTGAGTGACTTTGCAAAAAGAAAAAAAAATGTAGGCTTCCTAGGAATTCACAATATAATTTTTTTTCTTTTTCTTCCAGATCTGAAGTCAATTTCCAGCCACCTTCACTGTGTTAACTCAAGCTGGGAAATTAAAGTGATTCCAGGTTGGTCGACACAGTGGGGTGGTAGAAACCTCATAAATTCTTGAGGTTTGATATGTACTACCTTGGACTATTTCCTAGTCTAGAGACAGGGTGAGAATTGCTTAGTAATATTATGTTACTTTTCGTTGTAAGTTATCTACTAGTTTATTATTTAATAAAAAAAAAAACCTGAGGTTTTTCAAAAAAATCTCTGGGTAGCACAAGGACTTCCAGGTAATATATATGGTGTATAATATATTCTATATATGATAATAGCTGGCAGTTGTTATGTGATTTGTGGTTTGTAAACTGCTTAAGGAGGCTAAAGAGGTGGCTCACGTGGGAAAATGTTTGTACATTAGGATCTGAATTTAGCTCCACAGAACCCAGAATAAAAAGTTGGATGCAACTCCTGGCTCCTACTCTAGCTGCCTCAGTCATCTTAGGGTCAATGAGACACACCTGCTTCATAAATATACTGAAAAATGTATAAAGAAGACACCTGGTATTGTTGACCTCTGGCCTCCATGTGTGAAGACACATGTGGACATGCATCTATGCACAGCACACACAGACACACAGACACACACACACACACACACACACACACACACTGCAGGGGAGGAGACATACACACAAATACAAGTCAACTACTAACTAATTTATTAAAATAAAATGCTTGAGGAAACTAGGAGTAGAACTATTCTCACTCCTCAGACCAACCGTCTCCCACCATCTCCTTAGTGGGTGATGTATGAAGTCTTCTCTCTGTGATGCCCCCAAGAAGACTGGCCCTGAGAATGATGACTGAGGTCGTACTTCCTTCTTCCCAAAGATTTCCCACACAGATGCAAGAAACTACCCTCCTCTTTAGAAACAATTTCTCTCTCTCTCTCTCTCTCTCTCTCTCTCTCTCTCTCTCTCTCTCTCTGTGTGTGTGTGTGTGTGTGTGTGTGTGTGTGTGTGTGTGTGTGTGTGTTGAAAAAGAAAGTCCTAGCTTCAAAACTTACAAGTTGTGTGACCCTATGCAAGTTACTTATGTGGATCAGCCTCTGGCCTTCATTTATAAACCTGGGAATAGAGACATCTACCTCAAGATTCCTGTAAGGGATAAATAACGTGTTTGCTTTTAAACAGATTTTATCAGTTTTCTGTGTGTTTCCGTATCTTTGACTTTATCCATTATTCATAAACAAAAAAATCCCTTCTGTGAGATTACCATTGTATGTTTAGGACTGCTGTTTTTGTGGTTTCCACATAAAGGGGACCATTGCTTTGAGTGCTTCTTAATTGCTGTTTTGATTTTGTTGCCATTGTTGGTACCAAATACCATTCTATCATAGTCAGAGGGCATGAGCTTGGTGAGAGCCAGTCTTTGGAATATATTAAGGCAATTTTTTACTTAAGATTAGGTTAGACTTTTAAATAGATTTTCTATGCATGATGAGAATAGTCTATATTTTCAAAAGACAGAAGCACATTCATATCTGTGCATCTTCACATCCATCTGCATACCAAATTAATCCTATTCAATGTGTAAATCACATTCTCTATAGCCTATTTTTTTCTATTTACTTCAAAGAAGCCTATTAGTTATCTTATTGTGATTCTAAGTTTTATAACTTTGTCCTTGTGATTCAATTGTTTTTTTAAGATTATACATATTCAGCTGTAATTAAGCACATCTAGGAATATGGTGGTTTCACTATACCACTACACATAGCCACCACCCACAATGTTGTTTTTAAATTTTATTACATTTTTTGTATTTGTGAATGTCAATATGAGTGAGAGTGTGTGTGTGTGTGTGTGTGTGTGTGTGTGTGTGTGTGTGCCTGCACATGTACATAGCTATGTCATATTATGTTTGTGGAGATCAGAGACACAATTCATAGGAGTCAGTTCTCTGCTTCATTTGAGTCTTGAAAATTGAATTCAGGTCATCAGACTTAGAGGCAAGCATCATGACCACAGAGCCACCTTGTACACCCCAGCATTGTTCATAAGTTCAGTTCATGTTGCTGCATTAACACGTGTGTGTGTGTGTGTGTGTGTGTGTGTGTGTGTGTGTGTGTGTGCCCTAGATACAGTACATCTTTTATACTGGTACTTTTTACTTAGGTACTCCCCAACGTTGGATCTATAATTTTTTTCTGCATTTTTCACTCCCACCAACAACACTGTAGGAATACTCACATACATTCTCTTTTGGTTTTAAAGAAAATATTGCATCATTTTCATTTTGCCCCTTCCCTTTCCTCCCTCAAACCCTTACTTTGCACCCCACCTTGCTCTCTCTCAAATTCATGGCCTCCTTTTCCTCAAATGTTTTTGCATCTGTTTATGTAAATTCCTACATATAGAAATAAAACCTGATCAGTTACTTGTACATATATGATTTCGGGGCTGACCGCCTGATATTAGATAACTAACTTGGGAGCCCCTCCCTAGGGAAGACCATACCTCCCACACACACTGTCAATATTCCTTTCTTCGCTGTACTTCTGTGTCTAAGGCTGAGGCCCTGTGAGAGCTCCCCTTTATGTGTTGGCATGTCTGTTGGCTTCCTGCTTGTTCAGTCTCGTTTAGGCAGCCATGGGAATGAAAGGCCATGAACATAGCTTCTCTGTCATTCCACTTGTGACTTAGAGCAAGAATTTTTCTGACTGACACTGCTGCATGGTAGGATATATATCCATAAGTTTAGTTTCAGTGACTGAATCAGTTTGTTACACAGCATTGGCCAGTTCAAGTTTGCAAGCTGAGTGCTGTAAAATGGCGGCTCATTTGTCTAGCTTATGTTTCTCAGGCTGCTAACAACTAGACATTCGTCCTTTGTATGCTGCGTGCTTACTCAGGGCTTTTTCTTCATTTGATTATTCATGTGTTTTGTCCAGTTTATCGATGTTCTCAGGACTTGAAGTTTCCTTATCGACTCTAGAAACTAACACGTCAATAATTTTAGACATTGAGAAGAATTTTTCCCATTCTTTTTCTGACTTTTGTCTTTTTCTATCATCCTTGGTAGAATAATTTATCAGTCTTTTGCGGGCCAGTTGGCCTGGCCTAGCTGGCTTGAGAGTTGTACAGCACACTGTTTTTCAGGTTACAATCCATGGCTCCCAGGGTACAATATGCCTCCCAGTTCCTGAGAGACCTTTGCACACCCTCAGTCGGTGACACATTCTGTTTCTCTGCAGGTTCTCTTAGTAGTCAAGGAAGTGTGGAAGCTCTACAGGACAACTGGTCTTAGCCATTAATCTCATGTACGCTGTAGAGCTTTGGAAACATCTTTGGGTCTTGACAACTACAAATCCTGCCAACTGCCATTATATTCTGTTTCTGATAAAAGTATAAAAATTCTAATTGCTCACAGTAAAGCTGCCACAGCTTAAGTTTTGCCGTGGAGCCTCAGGACAGCCTCGTTTAATTCTTCGCAGCCATATCAGGTAGTGTGGGCCTGTTAAGTGAGCCTGGGTGCTTACTATCCTTGTCATAGTTTTGCCTTCAGAAACTTTTCTACAGTGCCTTTTTACAATGTGCGCCAGCACTTTCATCCACTGGTTTTATGGCTGTGTTCTCCCACTGAGATATTTAAGCCTTCTAAAGGGCAGGAACTTCAATTATTTTTCTTAAGGTAAGTGACTAAAACAGTTTTCCTAACATAGCCACAGGTCAGTAGGAACCTGGCCAAAATTCTGATTAGCTTTGTTCTGAACATTCAAGATAAATTTAGGAAAATGGACAACTCCTTAAACATACTTTCTCTCTCCATTCATATCTCTGCTGTGTCTTTTAACTTCAGTATCCTTCTTACAGAAAATCTTATGCATAGTCTGCAAGCTCATCGTTACATGCTTAACCAATCACCTGCTCTAACGAAGAATATGTTTTCTTGACTGATATTTATAACTTGATTCAATTTGCTGGAAGGGGAGGTTTTGTTGCTTACGTCCTGTTGCCCAATTGGTTCTTGATTGGCCAATTGCTGAGCAGAAGGTACAGGCAGGACTCCCAGGTCCCAGGAGGAAAAGGCAGATGCAAGGAAGGAGAGAAGACTTTTCTGCCATGATTTGGAACAAGAAGAGTGCAGCAACCTTGCTGAGAGAGAGATAGGGCCGGTGGCCAAGGATTTTGGCCAGGTTTAGGTGGGACTAGCTGCTAAGTTTAAGACAAGTGGAGAGGCTGAGATAATAAATTAGTAAGGGCAAGCTTTTCCAGGAGAAAATAGTGATGCCCAGCAAATGTGCCAAGAAGGCAATTGTAAAAGAATTAACTATGTGTGTGTGTGCGTAAGTGTGTGTGCATGAGTGTGTGTGTGTGTGTGTGTGTGTGTGTGTGTGTGTGTGTGTGTTTTATCCTCAGATTCAAGGGTCTCAGGAGTGTGCTGGTAGCATAGTCACCTCCAAAAAGGGAATTCAGGAGGGGCTAGTAGTGCGGTCCCATCCTAGGTAAAAGCAGTAACATTTAAAAATATATGCAACAATATACAATAACCTTACCAAACTGTACTTTTTGGTTTTTAGAGGAGATTTATCATGCCAGTGGGGGGGATACACAATGGGTCCCCACCCGCTCAGAGGAGAATGGGACACATGGAGGGAGGGAAGGATTGTGGGAGGGGGTGACATGGGGAAGAGTTCGTGAGATATAAAGTGGATAAGAAAAAAATAAAATAAAGTATAGAGCGGATTTACCTTCACAAGAAAGAAAGGAAGGAAGAGAGAGAGAGAGAGAGAGAGAGAGAGAGAGAGAGAGAGAGGGAGAAGAAGAAGAAGAAGAAGAAGAAGAAGAAGAAGAAGAAGAAGAAGAAGAAGAAGAAGAAGACGACGACAGACGGAAAGAAAGAAAGAAAGAAAGAAAGAAAGAAAGAAAGAAAGAAAGAAAGAAAGAAAGGAAGGAAGGAAGGAAGGAAGGAAGGAAGAAAGAAAGAAAGAAAGGAAGAAAGGAAGAAAGAAAGAAAAAAAAAGTTCTGAGTGCAGGGAGACTCCTACCTTCACATGAGTATGGTCCCATCCTTATCAACTCTCAACAGAAATAGCATTTTCTCAATTCAAGGTGAGGCATTATCACACCGTTAACAAAATCACAGACCTTGGACTGGGGCTCTCTGCTGGCAGAGAGCATCTGTGGGTAGAACACTGTTGAGCAACAAGCATCCATCTACAGTGGCTGCACCACGCAGTCTTCTCACTACCCTAAATGTCCCTTTCTCCTTTTCTTCCTCAGCAACCAGTGACCTTTCACCTGTTACCACAGGGTTGCGTTTTCAAATAGGTAAGTTTTGATACCAGTTCTCTTTTTTTGCCACCTGTCCACTCATTGCAGTTTCAATTTCTTTATGAAGATCTATAAGCTCCTAAAATATATTTATTATGCAAAAATCTTTCTGATTCTCCTATTTTCTCCACTTAATTCACACTCTTACCTGTCAATAATTTAAATTAGGTAATCTTTCCCTAATTCATAATTTTCTTATATAACCTATTTTCAGTATGAGCTCATTTTCATCAGGGGTCATATGATCTAGGATTTCCCCAAGGGCTTAAATTTACATAAAAAATCTATGCAGAGACATTAAGTTCAGTATTTGTTTCCCTGGGGATCTTGAATGTGCCTGAAATAGTGTACCCGTGAGTTTTCAACATGCTTCTGTTAATAAAGCAAGCATGAAACAAGGGACATTCTGGATTTTGTTGCTCATCAAAGACTCTCTTAAGCTCATTTCGAGCCTATGGTTCCTCCCAGCCCCACCAGTCCTTCCCATGAATGAGGTAGCTGTTCAAACCTCTGTGTCGTGACAAGGCAAGCCTTGGAATCCCAGAAGCCTACGTCTTTATGCCTTATTCTCTGGTCCCTCTCACTTTGGGCATCCTCTTTATTTTATACTTTTATTTTTCTACTATTTTGGCTTCAAAAGAAGCACTGAACTCAGTAGGTTCATTCACTGGTCATGTTCGAGGTTCCCTTTAATCAATCCATGATTATCATAATCTGGTTCCTCCCTCTAGGTCTCAAATCAAGTATTGATATAAAATATCACGCTCATTTCTAGCATGTATTCATCGAGACAGATGCTCTTGATTGGCAAACTTTAGGTCAGTGTAAATGATACATTTCTGTCCTTAAATGTGAGATTGTTTCCAGAGAGGCTCAACTGAGTGGCCACGCCTTTCCTTCAAAGCCGACACTCTCCAGTGAGTGGCTTAGCTCTAAAGCATCCAAGATAAAAGCACTTGCCTTTCTTCACTCCTTTCTGAACAAGTCTGTTGCTGCTGCTGCTAATCTGAACTGACTTCAGACTTCTGATTCTTCAGTCTTCCAAGGTAAATTCAGTATTAGTGACCCTCCCTGGAACTTTCAGCACTGGATTGGAACGCTGAGGCATCCGATTTTGTGGACTGAGTAACTACAGGGTTCTCTGATGTCTGGGTAGCCATTGTTAGACTGCTTCACCCCTGTCATGTGAGCCAAGCTAATAAATCCCGTTTTGCTGTGCATACACATCCTGTTGGTTTTATTCCTCTAGAATGCCTTCCCTGATGCATCAAGCTGAAAGCTGCACTTGGCGGGGAAAAAAAAGCAAAGCCAAGTAGTTCAAGTGGCTCTACCTCGGCTCGGCGCTCTGAGGATTCTGTGGCTCTGAATTGCTCTGCACTCCTTACTTTCTAAGTTATTCATTTCCTTCAGAAACCAAAGCTCTACACGAAGTTACTGTTCTTTACATCCAAAAATATATCTTCCTTGGCTCACTTAGTGGTACTTTCATTAAGTTTTCTACATAATGACTGGATATTTCCATTTCCTTTCAGCAAAGTTACTTGCCTAATTAAAAGCACTTCAAGATCTAAAACTGAGGCACTGCATTTTACAGAAGATCCAATTAAACCACTGCTTGGGACGACGTCTGGTTTCAAGGACAATCAGAAATAAAAATGAAGATGTATCTCACGCATGCAAGTGCCGTTGTCTTCACCCGTCCTCTGAAGTAGGGGCCCCTCAGTCACCGCACAGAGGCACTTATGAGAAGTGGTGTATGTGCAGGTATGTGCTTCTTCTCTTCACGGGCTTTTTCCCAGAAGAAAGCCTTTGTTAACCAAGTAAGAGAGAATTACATAATGTGCATACTATATCCTATAGATACTACATGTCTAATACCTTAACTTGAAATTCAAGTTGCCATGTGTGCTGCCCAAGGGCAAGAGTAAACTGGAGTGTGAAGTCAGTTGTGCAAGAAACAGTGAGCACAAGATGGGCAGAGCGCTCTGTAAATAGAAGTCCCTGGGGCTTGAGGACCACCACAGACTTTTCATGTTTCAGAAAAAACATCCAGTGGCTTTGCCATTTATTCAACTGTTTATCTTCAACCTTTGAGGGATTTCTAATGATGTCGTTTTAATGTGAAAATTTGATCATATGGGTTCATCACCTCCAAGTAATCCCTATGTGATTACTGCATGTGAGCATCCCCTGTCCGCTAAAAGACTAAAGGCATCATTTTAAAGTTGCAGTCTTCACCACCTCTTACTATTACCACTCTGTAGAGACATTACACGGTTCACAGGTAAACTCAAGCTTCCTCATTTTGGTACTAGCGTCTGTTCCTGTCTTTATCCTGCCCATCCAGCTGTTTAAATAAGAATGTCAGTGTCCACTCAGAATAACATGTTCTTACTTCAGCCATCAAGGGCTCCTTACAAGGCGCTGGGTTCCTGCTTCTTCCTAGCCAAAGTACAAAACAAAAGACCATACATCTTGAGATCAGGGTCCTCTGCATGACTTGGGCTGGAGGGAAAACTGGTCCTCTCTGTGTTCTCTACTCACCTCTGCCATTGCCTCACCACCATCTTTATTTCCTCTTATATCTCATCTGTTTCTTATGGTATCCCTTGTCTATTAATAATGGTCAGAAAGATTAAAAGGAAGAATGGGGTGGAAATAGAGTGAATGAAATTCCAAAGAATAAACAAAAAAATGTTATTCTTTAATTGTTTTCTATTTAAAATACACAGTACATTGTTGTTAATTAGTGTGTTGTGCACATCAGAATTTTCTACTCTTCTCTAAAAATAATTCGAGTCACATCTTTAAAGCTAGACACCAGTGGATGGCCACACATCCAAGAGTATATGTCACATATTTTTCAAGAAAATTAAGTAAGTAGGAATGGAGAAATTGATCTGGAAGGAGTTGGGGAGTGGGTATACACATGATCAAAATACACTGTATTAAGTTCCCAAAGAACTAATAAAAAATGAGTGCTTTTACCAGAATGAAATAACATTTAAGAAGATAGACATTGAAATAAACAATAAGCAGTGCATATACATGTGTACATGGTATTCATAGGTATGCATAATTTTTATATCCATAATATGAAGAGTAGACTGTAAAAAATAAATCTGTGGTTGAAAATTAGTGACTCACAAGCTTACACAGAAAACCCATATTCTTTTACCGAAGAAAAATAATAACCACTGCACCGTTCCCTCCGACCACGTTGTTAAATTATTTAAGCAGTGTATCATTGTGAAAGAATGATTCCTCATGCACACCTTCTGACGGCCCAGAAATGCTCGCTGCTGATTTGGCAGATGAAAATCATGGCAGCTATTATCAATAAAACAAGAAGTCTTTTATGAGGCTGGAATGCAAGGCAATAAAACTCCTCGTCTGAGCGACACTCCAGAATTCAGCATCCAAGTGGTCTTTTACGGCCTTCAACGCTGTCAATCCAGAGTGCATGCTCGCTCCTTCCACGGGCAAGGCGGTCGACTCAGAGCATCACTGGCACTTCTCCTTCAGCACCGTTTCCAGACCTGATGTCCTTCGTGTAATTGTGCTTTATTTCACTGAGACAGCATCTCCCAGTGCATCCCAATTTGGCCTTGAACTCGCAACACTCCTCCCTCAGCCTCCTCACTACTATAAATACAGACATGTATCACCACCTCTACCACATACTGGTTTGGTTTTTTTTAATAAATATGCGTAGCAAATCACTACCATGAAGCAGTTGTTCTTGTTCCTTTTTTAAAAATTATTTTAAATATAAATTAAATTTTAATGATTTTTATTTTTAGGTTTTGGAATTATAATTCCATCATGTGACCCCTTCCCTTTTCTCCCTACAACTACTCCCTGTGCACCCTCCTTATTCTCTCTGAAATTCACATCCTCCCTGTGGACTGGCTTTCATGGAACTAGTAAGCATCATACAAGCATTCAAGGGAAGAAGCAGACAGTAGTCCTACTCAGCTATGTGCCCATGAACCATGGCTTAGAAACCTATAGCCAGTGACCAGCATGGCAAGATATTCCAAGGAATGCAGCTGTGGTTCATATATCTTGGCAGTGACCATTAACTAAACCTAAGACGCACTCAACAAGAAGGAAATCACGCCTGGTACTGGAAACCTAGCCAACTCCCCGGGGCTAGTGAAGTCATGGGTCTTGGAGATGAACGGACAACTGCCACCTTACTGATACTGAAACCAGCATTGCTACTAACTACATCCCAAATATTTATGCTTATACCCACAGACAAGTCTCATTCCTACCTCCAAGCAAAGAAATTTCTCTTTGCAACATATGGAGAATATTATAGATAATTAAAGCTCATTTAAAAAATGCAGAGAACAAAAATCACGTGTTTCCCAGTCCAGACTGATAAAAGTACAACACGATTGAATGGATTTTTAATTGATATGTAAAAATGAAACATATTAATAAGACACACGTCTGCATTGGGTTACGCATGTCTAGTTCCCCAAATATTTATCACTTCTTTATGGTGAAACATTCAAAAGCTTTTCTTCTGGCTGTGTGTGCGATATATAGCGCACAGTAGTTCCCCAAAGCCACCTACTATGAATAGCCCAGAAGAACTTCTCTCCCATCCTACTTCCTAAAATAAGTGTGCAAGTTGGATGATATATTTAGTTTTCTCAAGTGTGAGGGGGTGAGATTGCGAGTTGTTGGGGCGTTTTCCTAAAGTTCCGTGTAAACTGACATTAATGCTGCGATTAAATTTCCTAATGAGTTGAGACAGAAGCACAACAACAAGCCAGAGTCTTTCCCGTTCACCCCTAAGGGCAGCGCCTCCTCAGCCAAATTACGATACAATCCAATGTTACTGTTGTATTTCTTGTGGGAAATCACTTTTTCCTCGTGGGTTATTATTCATTCTTCCCTGACATTTTGAAGAAATTTTCTGGAAATATTTCTACCTTAGAGTTGTATAAAATAATTTTTAAAATCTGCTTCAAAAGTAGTCTTGAGCACTGTTCAATAAAACTAAGTGTTTTCTGGGCGGCCTCCAGCGTGACTCCTCAAGCTTTGTTTGCTCCGTGCATGTTTCCTTGATCTCATAAAATATGTCATTTCTTTTATTTTAAACTTTTATTAATTCCTCCAATGTTGAAGTTAGGCCCTGGTTCTCCCTCCTAGCCCAGAAATAAGAATCAGACTCAAAATATGTTTACAAATACCTTGGGATGTAGCTAGGTTCTTTTCTGACTAGATCATAACATAATACAACCCATTTATTTTAACCTACATTCTGCCGTGTAGCTGGTTACCTGTGCTCAAGTGCCGTGTGTCCATCTTCTCACATCTTCCCAGTGAATCTCCTGCCTGGCTCTCTCCACGGATCCTCTGTCCCGGAAGTCCCACCTCTATTTCCTGCCTGAGCCTTAGGGCATAGGCCTTTTAACTGACAGGTGATGCATCCATACAACACAGAAGGTATTTTCTCTACACTCCGAGGATTATGAGCATGTCAAAAAGTGTGCAGAAGTTTCAAAGTTATTCCTCTCAGGAATACTGAATATGTTGGCTAAATTCTCCCATTTAGAACTTATAAGTCCATGTAAGTGTATTTTGACCGAATTTGTATTTTTCATATTTGAGAGACCCTATCTACTTCATTCACTTCTTTTAAGCTATGATGGACAAAAAAAGGACATGTTCAAGCTTCACGATGTGATGTTTTAAAATCATATATACATGTATAATAGATAGATATTATATACATAGATATATAGATAGATATAGATAAATATGGATATAGATATACATAGATTATAGATGATAAAGATATAGGTATAGATATAGATAAAGATATCTTCCAAACAAATTACTAAATAAATATTTAAGTTCAGTAATATATTTAGTTTTCTCAAATGTGTTTTTCCCTACAGTTTCTTATAAACTGACACTAATTCTGTGATTAAATTTCAAAATGAGTTGAGACAAGAACATAAGAACAAAGCTAGATCCTTTCTAACTCATCCATATATATATATATATATAAAATATGTCTGCCCTCACAGTTACTTGGATCCAGCCTTCTAAGTTTCCATATCTTTGCATCCTTGACTAGGCAAGCATTTATATAACACTCCCTCTGTTTGATCCAAGAGTTGGAGTGAAGTAACACATGAGTGGTGCCTTGGAGCCAAGGAGGATCAACTCTCTTGCCTGTTGATGCTCCGGTGCTGTTTGTTATCCTTTGAAGACGATGGGAATTAAGTGGAGTGAGTTTCTAAACCCTACAGAATTGGGCTGTAGCCAGAGACATGGCTCCAGGGCTCCAAAGGGGAAAAATCTAAAAATATTCTGTCTAACTAATATTTATAGTCTAAGTCTTTTTAGGCTCTGACCCATCCTCTGTACTCTATTCTCTTTGGAAAATGCTGGAACACTAGATGAACAGGGGACCTGATAAAGCATTCAGTTCAAATGGTCACAGCCAGGAACCTGAAAACATGAGGGGTCTCCTGAATCGTGAAGATAATGATCACAGGACATTTCGCCTCTATAACCGCCTGCTACTAACTGCAGAGATGTGTTCAATAGCATGACGCTCAATTTGTCTCATGTACCTTTTAATCTGGAAGCACAGTACACGCTGTACATGGTGGGAGTAGCCTTGAGGGGACCTTTCTTCATTCCTCTTTGTCATCCGTATTTTCTGATTATTCTAAAATGAACCCAGAGGACCATGATGGCAGTCAGGTTTGTGCTCCTATAACAAATACCTGAGAGTCAGGTTCAGGAAGGAAGACCTTACTTTGACTCAAAGTTTCAGAGATTTTGGTCTGTAGCTGTTTTGGAGCCCTGTGGTGAGGCAGAGCATGATGGTAGAAGCCAAAAAGCCTAAGAAACATAAGCCCATTCACGTTGCAGCCAGGAAGGAGGGAGCAGAGCGAGTCCTGCTATCCCATTCAAAAACATGGCCACGGTGACCTGACTCCTCCATTCAGCCCCACCTTCTAAAGCTTCCACCATCTCCAGATTGCACCACAGACTTGTGACCCAGACCTTAGCATGTGGGCCTTTGAGGACCATTAAGATCAAACCATAACAACACAAACACGATAATTTTAACTCTGAAGAAAATAAAACAGTATGAGATCTGCAGGCAGACATAGCACCAGAATGCAGGTCTATTCTGCTGACCTTTGCCGGATGGAACAAAAGTGACATCCAAGGTTCTACATAACAGTAAAAACATTAAGATCAGTCAGCTACCCATAGAAAAACTCATTAAAAGCCTCGCCTGTTATTCTGAATCTAAGGACATTTTAATCTGTGAACCCACAAAAACAATGCAAATACAACCACACGGTCTGCACTGCCTTCATCATTCATTTCTGTCTGAACTCATTAAATATAGATTTTTTTTCCATTCTTTTGAGCTCAGAAAAATTAAGACTCTTGTTCTTATCGGGCTGTCAAGAAGTAGCGTGGACATGAAGTCTGCCAACCTTGAGAAATGGTGCCGAGTCCCAGAAACAGTAGGCCAGAACTTAATTTCTCATTTTGCCAACCATGTTGTCATTGTTCCGTGTTACAATGTTCTTTGGGGAGTACACAGAATGAAAGCGCACATTCATTCCCAGTAACTTACAGGAGAGTGGGAATCTCACTAAGCTTTTGCAAAGGGCACAGTGAACGGGAAGTACTTTTGAGTGAATTACTGTGGGAAAACTACAGTATGTGAGAACTTCTGTTTGACAGTTTCTGACTTGAAAATTATAAGGTATCCATGCTATTTCTTAAGGCATTCATTTTCTTCAAATTAGACATTGGTTCGAATACTCTTTTTTAAATGTCATTGCTTGGAGGTATGCATTTTCTAGGTGGGAAAAAAACATACTAAAGTATGGCCTAGCATTGTCTCTGAGCTTAATGGTGTCCATTAGCCTTATACTACAGAATTTAATGAAAAGAATTTTAGAAAACTTTCCAGGGCATCATGGTGAGAGAAGAGTGGGAGGGTGGGTGGAGGACAAGAAGAATAAATAGGACATGCTGTTTCTGGATATTATTTTGTGGCTTCAAAAGAAATTATGTTAGTTTATTCTTAGCTTTCAAATCAGCATTCAGAAAGTGTACACTATTGTTGAATGAAGCACAGAACTTCAAACCAATACATTATCACTCCTTACATGAGAGCGAAGTAAAATTATCTGAGTTTCTGTAACTATCAAGTACCTGTAAAACTGGTGATTGCTCGGGCCACTAAGTCTGAGCACAGTAGGGTAGAATTTGGACTCTGTGACCTTTGCCCCCAATGTTACTCCTGTGTTAACGTTACATAAATATATGGTAGATATTGGAATCACTCCTCAACTGACCTTAAAGTAGTAAAATTGTCCTCTACTGGCCCTTGAGAAGAACTCAGTCACATGGCTCTCAGAAGCAAGGATCCTTCTCTGTTTAGAGAAAAGGGTTGGGGATTTAGCTCAGTGGTAGAGCGCTTGGCTAGCAAGTGCAAGGCCCTGGGTTCGGTCCCCAGCTCCAAAAAGAAAAAAGAAAAGAAAAGAAAGAAAAGAAAAGCATGACAGAGAAGGAAAGAAGGAGAACTGGATAAAATTATTTTCAGCTTGAAGTTGAGCACGAGAAGGAACTGAATCCAGCTACAACTCAAAAGAGCTTGGAATGATTTTTTCCAAGAACTTCTAGATAAATGCCCCTCCCAGCCAACGCCTTGACTTCAGTCCCATGAGAACCTGAGTAGAAGACACTCTAGAGCCATATTTCATCTGAATGTCTGACCCCCAGAAGCTGAGACAATGACTGGGTAGGAATCTACTTAATCTGTTACAGTCGAAGAAACCAACCGCATCCCCATGGTGAATGAAGCACCCAGCCACTCACAGAGGACAATCCTAGACTGTGGGAATCTCAAGTTCACAGTTGTAGACATTGCCTGGCATTATTAACCACCTCCCCACCAAATGGGCACCTAGCACCATTTATGTCACTCCCCCATGCATTCTCCCCTCTACCAATGCCACTGTTACGTGGTCAAGTGCATAGATGAAGCTATATCATCGGAGAGCCCCACAGTGGCCCACATCAGAGGCGTGGTCTCATGCCCATAAGCTTCAAGTCCCTGCCACTGGCTACCTGGAGTACCCACAACAACTAGACTAATAGTTAATGTGTTGCATAGAACCCATTACTGGTAGGAGCACATTCTAAGATTTTTCTTTCTTATAATTGAAAACATATTATTTTTAATACAAGATACTCTAATTACACTTTTCCTTCATCCAACTCTTTCTAGACCCTCCCCACTTTTCCAACCACACAAATACACACCCTTTCTTTCTTGTTCTCTCATAGGAATACAAAGAGGCATCTAACATAAACATGATGGTGATGACCATGATCATGATGATCATGATGATGATTATAAAATTAGATTAAATAAAACCATAATGTCCTCCATAAAGGACCTTTGAGGAGGAAAAGCCCTGACAAAGCACTATGAGTTAAAGAATCTCTCTACAACTGCCATTGGGCTAATTTTGTGTTGCCTATCTACTACTGGACATGAGGACTGACCTTAAGAGTAGTTTGCAACCCAGTGAGACTCCCCCAAAGAAAACCAATTTTTCCCCTGGGTTCAGTCCTCAGCTCCAGGAAAAACAAAACAAAACAAAACAAAACAAAACACACACAAAAAAAAAAAAAACAAGAAAACCAATTTTTCATTTGCAAGCAATTATCTATTGAAAATAGCTTCCAGATTAGAACTGTGGGCTTGTGTCCACCTTTCTCCCAGTGCTGGAACCCCCTCAAGTCCAGAACTAGCAGGCCCTATGCATTTTGACACAATCTCTGTGAGAGAGTGTGCATGAGTCCTGTTGGACTTACAAGGCTCGTTTCCTTTGTGTCCTCCATCCCCTCTGACACTTATCATCTTTCTACCTCCTCTTCTACATGGTTTGCTGAGACCTGAGAGGAAGGACTTCAAGGAGACACCTCACTTAGGATTGAGTGCCCCAAGGTCTCTTGCTCTCTGCACATTGCCGAGCTGTGGGTCTCTGTATTCAATCTCTTTTCTACTGCAAGAGGTTTCTCTGATGATAGCTGAGGAAATCACTGATCTGTGAGTAGAGCAGAATGCTATAGGAGTCATCTTAAGTCTACATTCCTTCTGAAGTATTTGGTTTTTCCCTCAAGCTCCATGGCCTATCTAAGCTCTGGTTATTGGCTGCTGAAGAATGTTGAAGATTTTAATCCAGTCCCAGTATTAAACTTATTACTTCACTTAGATTGAATAGTATGTTAGCCACAGAAAGAAAAGCATGACCTGTCATGTGCTGATGCCCAGGTTCCAATCTAGACTGCATCCTTCCCTGGCTGTATGAGTTGGGAAGGTCCTTCCCTTGCTGTATGAGTTGGGAAGGTTAGCTAGCATACTTGATTCTGTGTCTTATTCTCAAAAGGAGTGGAAGGTTGGTTCTGCACAAGATAAATTACACATTAGGGACTTAGTGTAGTTGTTAACACATAATAGAAGCAAAACTAAAAGTTTTTGTTATTTTCTTCCATTATTCTTTTATCTATTTCTTCTCATCATTCATAATTAGAAATATTGGCCAACTTGACCTCTCCTTATCATTTGGTAGGAATATAAACTTGTCTAACCACTATAGAAATCAGTGTGGCACTTCCCCATAAACTGGGAATAAGTATATCTCAAGATACAGGTATATCATTAGAGTATATACCCAAAGAATGCTTCATCCTACTACAGAGACACTTGCTCAATCATATTCATTGCTGTTATATTCATAATAGCCCAGAAATTGAAAACACATTAGATGTCTATCAATGGATGAATCAATATTTTAAAAAAAGTTGTGGTACATTTATACCATGGAATATTACTCAGCCATTGTTTAAAAATTAAATCATGAAAATCTCAAGTAAATGGAGGAAGCTAGCAAAATATTCATCCTGAGTGAGATAACTCAGACCCATAAAAAACAAATATGGTATTTATTCACACATGGGTGATAAGCAAGCTGCAATCTATATAACCACAGAAATTAGGTGTAGAATAAGGGAATAGAGGGGAGGGATGAATCTTCCTAGGATGGAGAATAGACTAAATAGTTATAGATAAACAAAAGTGGAATACATGAATGAAAGGATCAATAAGAGGAGGAGAAAGTGGGGAAGAGGTAAGGAATCAGAGAGTGACAGCAAAAAGGAAAAGCCATTTGAGGGACTATATAAAAATCAATACAAGATTCTGCCTGTGCCTGGACTGAACCATACCACAGTTCTCTGTACCCAAATCTCATAAGGAAGACAGCTAGACTCACAAAAGTGTGGACAATCCTAAGAGCTCAGAGGAGACAACTTCTTCTACCCATATTCCTGATCCAAGAGGAACACGCTTAGTGCCCTCTGTAATCTCTGGGCACAGGAACATAGAGCAATCATGGGCAGGATGCTTCCAGTTTCTGCCTGCTTTTAGACTGAGAGCCAGTCACCAGGAGGTCTGACACCCCTGAAAGGAGAGGTATGGCCAACTCTTCTGCTCCGAGCGACCCTCCTGGAGGCTTCAGGACACAAAAACACCAGAGCAGCTCTCTGTTCCCAGAACTGGCAGACAGAAAACAGGTCCACAGGAGTGCTGACACATAGGTTTACAGGAGGGTCAAGCCACTGTCAGAGACAGCAAGACAAGCTAACACTACAGACAACGTGATGGCAAGAGGCAAGCACAGAAACCTAAGAAACAGAAACCAAGACTACTTGGCATCATCAGAGCCCAGTTCTCCCAACAAAGCAAATACTGGATATTCAAACACAAAGGCAAAATTTTGATATAAAAATCACATTTCATGATGATGATAGAGGACTTTAAGAAGGACATAAATGACTCCCTTAAAGAAATACAGGACAACACAAGCAAACAAGTAGAATCCCTTAAAGAGGAAACACAAAAATCCCTTAAAGAATTAGAGAAAACACAACCAAATGGGTGAAGAAATTGAACAAAACCATCCAGGATTTAAAAATGGAAATAGAAACGATAAAGGAAGCATAAAGGGAGACAACCTTGGAAATAGAAAACCTAGGAAAGAGAACAGGAGTCACAGATCAAGCATCACCAACAGAATACAAAAGATAGAAGAGAGAATCTCAGGGGCAGAAAATACCATAGAAAACATTGACACAACAGTCAAAGATAATGTAAAACACAAAAAGCACACAAAGAAACATCAAATCCTACTACAAAAGTCTATACTCAAAAAACTGGAAAATCTGGAGGAAATGGATAATTTTCTAGATAGATACCAGGTATCAAATAAAATCAGGATCAGATAAACCATCTAAACAGTTGCATGACTCCTAAAGAAATAGAAGTAGTTCTTAAAATGTCTACTAACCCGAAACACACACACACACACACACACACACACACACACACACACACACGGACCAGATGGGTTTAGTACGGAATTCCACCAGAACTTCATAAAAGACCTCATACAAATACTCTCCAAACAATTCCATAAAATAGAAACAGAAGGAGCACTACCCAATTCCTTCTATGAATCCACAATTACTCTTATACCTAAACCACACAAAGACCCACAAAGAGAACTTCAGACCAACTTCCCTTATGAATATCAAAGCAAAAATACTCAATAAAATTCTTGCAAACCAAATCCAAAAACACATCAAAACAATCATAATCAAGTAGTGTTCATCCCAGGGATGCAGGGATGGTTCAAAATACAAAAATCCATCAATGTAATCCACTATATAAGCAAACTCAAAGAAAAAAACTACATGATAATCTCACTAGATGCTGAGAAAGCATTTGACAAAATTCAACACCCCTTCATGACAAAAGTCCTGGAAAGATCAGGAATTCAAGGCCCATACCTAAACACAGCAAAAGTCATATACAGCAAACTAGTAGCCAACATCAAACTAAATGGCAAGAAACTTGAAGCAATCCCACCAGAATCAGGGACTAGACAAGGCTGTCCACTCTTTCCCTACTTATTCAATGTAGTTCTCAAAGTGCTAGCCAGAGCAATCAGACAATGAAAGGAGGTCAAAGGGATACAAATTGGAAAGGAAGAAGTGAAAATATCACTGTTTGCAGATGATATCATAGTATACTTAAGTGACCCGAAAAGTTCCACCAGAGAACTACTAAGCCTTCAACTTCAGCAAAGTGGCTGGGTATAAAATTAACTCAAACAAATCAGTAGCCTTCCTCTATTCACATGATAAACAAGCTGAGGAAGAAATTAGGGAAATAATACCTTTCACAATAGTCACAAATAACATAAAATACCTTGGTGTGACTCTAAACAAGCAAGTGAAAGATCTGTATGACAAGAACTTCAAGTCTCTGAAGAAAGAAATTAAAGATCTCAGAAGGAAAGATCACCCATGCTCATGGATTGGTAGGATTAATATGGTAAAAAAAAAAATTTTTTACCAAAAGCGATCTACAGATTCAATGCAATCCCCATCAAAATTCCAACTCAATTCTTCATGGAGTTAGAAAGAGCAATTTGCAAATTCACTTGGAATAACAAAAAAAAACAGGATAGCAAAAGCTATCCTCAACAATAAAGGAACTTCTCGGGAAATCACCATTCCTGACCTCAAGCAGTATTATGGAGCAATAGTGATAAAAACTGTATGGTACTGGTACAGAGACCAGCAGGTAGATCAATGGAATAGAACTGACGTCCCAGAAATGAACTAACACACCTGTAGTCATTTGATCTTTGACAAAGGAGCTAAAACCATCCACTGGAAAAAAAGATAGATAGCATTTTCAACAAATGGTGCTGGTTCAAATGGAGGTCAGCATGTAGAAGAATGCAAATCAATCTATTCTTATAACCCTGTACAAAGATAAAGTCCAAGTGGATCAAGGACCTCCACATAAAACCAGATACACTCAAACTAATAAAAAGAAAAAGTTGGGAAGAACCTCGAACACATGGGCATAGAGGAAGTTTTCCTGAATAGAACACCAATGGCTTATGCTCTAAGATCAAGAATCGACAAATGTGTCCTCATAAATTGCAAAGCCTCTGTAAGACAAAGGACACTGTCAATAGGACAAAACAACAACCAACAGATTGGGAAAAGATCTTTACCAATTAATCTGAATGGCTAAGTTAAAAACTCAGGTGATAACAGATGCTGGTGAGGTTGGAGAGAAAGAGGAACATTCCTCCATTGGTGGGATTGCAAACTGATACAACCATTCTAGAAACCAGTCTGGAGGTTCCTCAGAAAATTAGCCATTGTACTGTCTGAAGACCCAGCTATACCACTCCTGAGCATATACCCAAATGATACTCCAACATATAATAAAGACACATACTCTACTATGTTCTAGCAGCCTTATTAATACTATCCAGAAACTGGAAAGAACCCAAGTGCCCTTCAACAGAGGAATTGATACAGAATGTACATCTACCTAATGGAGTATTACTCAACTATCAAAAACAATGACTTCATGAAATTCATAGGCAAATAAATGGATGGAACTAGAAAATATCATCCTGAGTGAGGTAACCCAATCACAGAAAAATACACATGTTATGCACTCACTGATAAGTGGTATTAGCCCAAAAGTTCAAATTACCAAAGATACAATCCACAGACCACATGAAGCTCAAGAAGAAGGATGACCAAAGTGCTTCTGTCCTTCTTAAAAGGGGAAATAAAAATATTCATAAGAGCAATTATGGAGACAAAGTTTGGAGCAAAGGTTGAAGGAATGCTGCACCTGGGGATCCAGCATATATATATATATATATATATATATATATATATCTCCACCAAAACTAGACAACATTGATCAAGCCAAGAAGTGCATGTTGACAGGATCAAGATATAACTGTCTCCTGAGAGGCTCAGCCAGAGCATGACAAATACAGAGACAAATGCTAGAAGCAAACCATTGAACTGAGAATGGGGTCCCTGTTGGAGGAGTTAGAGAAAGAATTGAAGGAGCTGAAGGGGCTTGCAACCCTATAAGAACAACAATGTCAACTAACCAGAGCTCCCAGGGACTAAACCACTCCCCAAAGACTACACATAGACAGATCCATGGCTCTAGCTGGATATGTAGCAAAGGATAGCCTTGTTGGGCATGCCACTACCCAAAAACTATACCATGGACTGACCCTGGGCTCTAACCTCATAGGTAGCAATGAATAGCCTAGTAAGAGCACCAATGCAAGGGGAAGCCCTTGGTCCTGCTAATACTGAACCCCCAGTGAATGTGATTGTTGTGGGGAGAGCGGTATTGAGGGGAGGATGGGGAGAGGAACTCCCATATAAGGGGAGGGAGAGGGGTTAGGGGTATGTTGCCCTGGAAACTGGAAAAAGAATAACATTCAGAAATGTAAATAAAGAATACTCAAGTTAATAAAGAAAAAAAAGGAAAAAAATCACTGAAAAAAAAAAGAAAAAGAAAATGCTATTTTTTTCCCCACTGGATGGTTTTAGTTCCTTTCTCAAAGATCAAGTACCATAGGTTTCATTTCTAGGTCTTCAGTTCTTTTCCATTGATGTTCTTGACTGTCTCTGTACCGATACCACACAGTTTTTTTAAAATTACTATTGCTCTGTAATACTGCTTGAGGTCAGGGATGGTGATTCCCCCAGATGTTCTTTTATTATTGAGGATTGTTTCACTATCCTGGGTTTTTTTTTTATTCCAAATGAATTTGAAAGTTGCTCTTTCTAACTCTATGAAGAACTGAGTTGGAATTTTGTTGGGGATTGCATTGAATCTGTAGATCGCTTTTGGGAAAATCATCATTTTTACTATATTATTCCTGCCAATCTATGAGCATGGGAGGTCTTTCCAATTTCTGAGAGCTTCAATTTCTTTCTTCAGAGACTTGAAGTTCTTGTCATACAGATCTTTCATTTGCTTGGTTAGAGTCACACCAAAGTATGTTATGTTATTTGTGACTATTGTAAAGGGAGTTGTTTCCCTAATTTCTTTCTATCCTTTGAGTAGAGGAAGCCTACTGATTTATTTGAGTTAATTATATATCCAGTCACTTTACTGAAGTTGTTTATCAGCCTTAGTAGTTCTCTGGTAGAAGTTTTGGGGTCACTTAAGTATACTATCATATCATTTGTAAATAGTGATATTTTGCCTTCTTTCTTTCCAATTTGTATCCCCTTTTGTTGTCTGAAGGCTCTGGCTAGGATTTGAGTACTATATAGAATAAATAGGGAGAGAGTAATCTGCCTTGTCTCATATCTGATTTTAGTGGGATTGCTTCAAATATTTCTCCATTTAGTTTGATCTCAGCTACTGGTTTGCTGTATATTCCTTTTAGTATGTCTACGTATTGGCCTTGAATTCCTGATCTGTCCAAGACTTTTAACATGAATTTTTTCAAGTGCTTTATCTGCATCTAATGCAATGATCATGTGGTTTTTTTCTTGAGTTTCTTTACATTGTGGATTACATTGATTGATTTCCATATATTGAACCATCCCTGCATCCCTGAGATGAAGTCTACTGATCATAACGCATGGTAGTTTTGATGTGTTCTTGGATTCGACTTGCAAGATTTTTATTGAGTATTTTTGAAATGATATTCAGAAGGTAAATTGGCCTGAAGTTCTCTTTCTTTGTTGGGTCTTTGTGTGGTTTAGCATGATTGTGGTTTCATAGAAAGAATTGGGTAGTGCTCCTTCTGTCTCTTTTGTGGAAGAGTTTGGACAGTATTGGTATGAGGTCTTCTATGAAAGTCTGATAGAATTCTGTACTAAACTCATCTGGTCCTGGACTTTTTTTTTTTTTTTTTGTTGGGATAATTTTAATAACTGCTACTATTTCTTTAGGAGTTATAGGACGGTTTAAATGGTTTATTTGATCCTGATTTAACTTTGGTGTCTGGTATCTGTCTAAAAAATGATCCATTTCCTCCAGATTATCCAGTTTTGTTGAATATAAGCCTTTTTAGTAGGATCGGATGATTTTCTGAATTTCCTCAGATTCTGATGCTATGTCTCCTTTTCATTTCTGATTTTTTTTAATTTGAATACTTGTCGGCACCAGCACCGACCTGGTACCGAGAATCGGGCGAAAGCCTACGGGATGAAAGAAACACACATACACACACACACAGGTTATCGTGTCAAGCCAGGAGAGGAAAAGAGAGAGAGAGAGAGAGAGAGAGAGAGAGAGAGAGAGAGAGAGAGAGAGAGAGAACAGAAGAGAGGGAAAGAAGCGGAAGAAAGTGTCTCCTGTAGATTTATTCACCACTTATATACTCAAGTCTCCAGGTAGAAAATATCTGGGAAGCACAGTGGGAAACCCTGGCTCATGACTACCTGGCTCATGACTTCGGTAACAAAAGACCGACTACGAGACCTGAATCAATTAGGGAGAAATCCCAGTAGACCAGCCTGAATCTCAAGGACAAAGAGTGAGGAAGCAAAACTCAGAAGTAAATTGACCACCGCCCAGGTGTGGCCCTGGTGTGGCCCCTGTTCCACATGCATCAGCCGGGCTCAGCAGAGGTCATGCAGTGGAGACACCAGGTGTTTTACTACTTGGTCTTTTCTTCCTGTACCGTAAATACATGGGAGAGGCCTCTGTCCAACAATCCCATGACTTTATTTACAAAGTGGCCAGGCCCAAATCCAATACAGCTCACTACAGATACTCTCTCTATGATCTATGGTTATTCTTGCTAAGGGTTTATCTATATTGTTGATTTTCTCAAAGAACCAGCTCCTGATTTTGTTGATTCTTTGTATAGTTCTTTTTGTTTCTACTTGGTTAATTTCAGCGTGAGTTTGATTGTTTCCTGCTTTATATACTTTTGGGTGCATTTGCTTTTTTTCTAGAGCTTTTAGGTGTGATTTCAAGGTGCTAATGTATGCTCTCTCCAATTGCTTTTTGGAGGCACTGAGAGCTATGAGATTTCCTCTTAGTGCTGGTTTCATTGTATCCCATAAGTTTGGGTATGTTGTGCGTTCACTTTCATTAAAATTTTAAAAGTCTTTAATTTCTTTTCTTCTTTCTTCCTTGACCATGTTATCATTGTAGTAGAGTGTTGTTCAGCGTCAATGTATATCTGGACTTTCTGTAGTTTTTGCGATTGAAGACCAGTCTTAGTCCTTGGTGATATGATAGGATGCATGGGATTATTTCAATCATCTTGTATGTGTTGAGGCCTGTTTAGTGACCGATTATATGGTCAATTCTGTAGAAGGTACCATAAGGTGTTAGGAAGGTATATTCTTTTGTTTTAGAATGAAATGTTATATAAATATCTGTTAAATCCATGTGGTTCATAACTTCTTTAATTTATCTATGACTCTGTTTAGTTTCTGTTTCCATGGTCTGTCCATTGATGAGAATGTGGTGTTGAAATCTCCTACTTTTATTGTGTAAGTGATGTACAGTGTATGCTTTGAGCTTTAGTAAAGTTCAAAGTTAGTTTTATGAACGTAGGTGCTCTTGTATTTGGAGCATAGATATTCAGAATTGCGAGTTCTTCTTGGCTGATTTTTGCTTTGATGAGCATGAAGTGTACTTCCTTATCTCTTTTTGATAACTTTCGGTTGAAAGTAGATTTTATTTGATATTACAATTGCTACTCCAGGTTGTTTCTTGGGACCCCTTGCTTGGAAAATTGTTTACCAGCCTTTTACTCTGAAGTATTACCTGTCTTTATCACTGAGGTATGTTTTGTGTATGTAGCAAAATGTTAGGTCATCTTTATATATCCAGTGTGTCAGTCTATGTCTTTTTATTGGGGAATTGAGTCCATTGATGTTAAGAGATATTAAGGAATAGCGATTATTGTTTCCTGTTACTTTTGTTGTTAGAGGTGGAATTATGTTTGTGAAGCTATCTTCTTTTGGTTTCCTTACAAGGAGATTACTTTCTTTCTCTTTCTAGGATGTAGTTTCCCTTCTTGTGTTGGAGTTATCGTTTGTAGGGCTGGATTTGTAGAGAGTGTACAAATTTGGTTTTGTCATGGAATATCTTGGTTTCTCCATCTATGTTAATTGAGAGTTTCCCTAGATATAGTAGCCTAGGATGGCATTTGTGTTCTCTTATTGTCTGCCCAGTATTTTCTGTCTTTCATAGTCTCCGATGTGTAGTCTGGTGTAATTCTGATAGGACTGCTTTTATATGTTACTTGACCTTTTTCCCTTACTGCTTTTAATATTCTTTCTTTGCTTTGTGCATTTGGTGTTTTTACTATTATGTGACAGGGTGAATTTCTTTTCTGGTCCAATCTATTTGGAGGTCTGTAGGCTTCTTATATGTTTATGGGCATTTCTTTCTTTCAGTTAAGAAAGTTTTCTTCTATAATTTTGCTGAAGATAATTACTGACTGTTTAAGTTGGGAGTCTCTCTTCTTTTCTATACCTATTATCTTTAGGATTTATCTTCCCACCGTGTCCTGGATTTCCTGACTGTTTTGGGTTAGGAGCTTTTTGCATTTGCCTTTTCTTTTACAGTTTTGTCAGTGTTTTCTATGGTTTCTTCTTCCCCTGAGATTCTCTCTTCTTCCTTTGTATTCCGTTGGTGATTCTTTCATCAAGAAAGAGAACAGGAGATCTCTTTCCTAGGTTTTCTATCTCCAGGGTGGTCTCCCTTTGTGCTTTATTGTTTCTATTTCCATTTGAAAATCGTGGATGGATTTGTTCAATTCCTTCACCTGTTTGATTGTATTTTCCTGTAATTCTTTAAGGGATTTTTGTGTGTGTGTGTATTTCCTCTTTAAGGGCTTCTACTTGTTTATCTGTTGTTGTCCTGTATTTCTTTCTTTTTTTTTTTTTGTCTTCTTATTATTTTATTTTATTTTATTTTATTTTTTTTATTAACTTGAGTATTTCTTATATACATTTCGAGTGTTATTCCCTTTCCCAGTTTCCGGGCAAACATCCCCCTAATCCCTCCTCCTCCCCTTCTTTATGGGTGTTCCCCTCCCCATTCTCCCCCCATTGCCGCCCTCCCCCCAACAATCTAGTGTCCTGTATTTCTTTAAGGGAGTTTTTATGTCCTTCTTAAAGTCCTCTATCCTCATCATGAGATGTTATTTTAAATCCAAGTCTTGATTTTCCTGTGTGTTTGTATATCCAGTATTTGCTTTGGTGGGAGAACTGGGCTCTGTTGATGCCAAGTAGTCTTGGTTTCTGTTGCTCAGGTTCCTGTGCTTGCCTTTTACCATCAGGTCGCCTCTGGTGTTAGATCTTCTTGCTGTCTCTGACAATGGTTTGACCCTCCTATAAGCCTGTGTGTCAGCATTCTTGCAGACCTGTTTTCTGTCAGCCAGATCTGGGAACAGAGACCTGTTCCTGGGCTTGTGTGACTTGAAGCCTCCAGCCTGGTCACTTTGATCAGAAGAGTTGGTCTTACCTCTGCTCTCAGGTTTGTTGGTACTCCTAGTGACTGGCTTTTGGCTCTAGGTACATGGGGAAACTGGAAGTTTCCTGCCCCTTACTGCTCCTAGTTTCCTGTATCCAGAGGGCATAAAGGGCACTAGACAGGTTCCTCCTGGGTCAGGAATGTGAGCAGAAGTGGCACTCTCCCCTGAGCTCTCGTATTGTCTGCACTTCTGAGAGTCCACCTCTCTACCCCATGGGATTTGGGTACAGAGAACCATTGGAACAGTTCAATTCTCTTCCAGGCACAACAGAAACCTGCTGTCTAATTCTTGAAGCACACTTAGCTAACTTTTTTTTTTTGCTGTGTCTGTGACTAATTTACATAAAACAACATTTCTCCTCCAAAACTAGGTAAAGACATATTTTTTTCTGCTGTCAGATCTGGGCCTCCTTTACATTTTTCAGTGTGACTGTAGGCAAAGAACCCACTTGACTCTGGATCAATAACAGGCCTTGAGAATTTTTTCAACAGTTTATTACTTTATTATTTTTAAAATTAAAATGTAATAACATCAGTCACCTCCCCAATTTCCCTTCTTTCTGCCAGCACTCTGTTGCCCCACTACCTTACTTTCCCCCCACATGTTCTCCGTTGTTATTCCCCTCCCCACCCACTCTCCTACTTAGTTCCTGTAGTATTATAATTGGCACCAGTTTTAGGGTTATTGTGGGGTCCTGTGTCTGCTGTACCACAGGACTTAGTCTACTGGGGAGATAGGCCTTGGGAAGTTGATGGCCCTTACCCCACGCCTCACAGCCACCTCTGCTTACCTCCGGCCACTGTCAACTCTGCTGCTTCCACCGCCACAGCTGGGTGGTTGTTGGTCTGTGGGAAGCCACAGGACCCTGCTCCAGGGTGGGAAAGTACAGTCTGAGGTATGGGATAAAGCTGGAGCTGGCTTGGCGGTCCTTGACCTGCAAGTAGGCAAGGGTCGTCAGGTTTTCAGAGTCTTGGGCATTCTGGGTTGCTGCAGAAGAGGTGAGAATGGAGTGGGAGGCCACAGAGCTGGATCTAGCCTGGGGCTGAGAGGGAAAAGAGGGAGAATGCTCCAGGTGGGTCCTGCTGGGAGAGTCCTTGGTTAGACAGAAGTGGGCTTGAGCTTGAAGGCTGCTGCTGCTGGAAGCGCAAGGAGACCTTCTGCAGGAGATTAGGAGAAGGGCTTCTCTGTGGCAGGTCTGATGAAAAGAGACAGTCAGATGCTGGCAAGGATGTGGCGAAAGAGGAACATTCCACCATTGTTGGTGGGATTGCAAACTGGTACAACTACTCTGGAAATCAGTCTGGAGGTTCCTCAGAAAATTGGACATTTCTCTACCTGAGGACCCAGCTATAACTCTCCTGGGCATATACCCAAAAGATGCTCCAACATACAACAAAGACACATGTTCCACTATGTTCATAGCAGCCTTATTTATAAGAGCCAGAAGCTCAAAAAAAACCCAGATGCCCTTCAATGGAGGAATGAATTCAAAAATTGTGATACATCTACATAATGGAGTACTACTCAGCTATCAAAAACAATGACTTCATGAAATTCATAGGCAAATGAAATGAACTAGAAAATATCATCCTGAGTGAGGTAACTTAATCACAGAAAAATACACATGGTATGCACTCATTGATAAGTGGATATTAGCCAAAAAGCTTGAATTACCCAAGATGCAATCCACAGACCACAGGAAACTCAAGAAAGATGACCAAAATGCGGATGCTCCCACTCCTTCTTAAAAGGGGAAAAATATCCATAGGAGTGATATGGAAGCAAAGTTTAGAGCAGCGACTCAAGAAATGGCCATTCAGAGCCTGGCCCACATGTGGCCCATATATACACAGTCACCAAAACTAGATAAGATTGACGAAGCTAAAAAATGCATACTGAAAGGGACTGGATATAGATCTCTCTTGAAAGACACATCCAGAGTATGTCCAATACAGAGGTCAATGCTAGCAGCAAACCACCAAACTGAGAATAGGACCCCTTTGTGGGGAATCACAGGAAGTATTGAAAGAGTTGAAGGAGCTTGCAACCCCATAAAAGCAACAATGCCAAACAACCAGATTTTCCAGGGACTGAACCACTACCGAAAGACTATACATGAACTCCAAAGACTATACAGGGCTCCAACTGCATATGTAGCAGAGAATAGCCATGTTGGGGCACCAGGGGAAGGGGAAGTCCTTGGTCCTGCCATGGTTGGACCCCTAGTGCATGGGAATATGGGAGGGGGTCAATAAGGGGGATGTATAGGAGAAATACCCATATGGGAAAGGGAGAGTGGAGGGAATGGGTGCTTATGGACAGGAAACCAGGAAGGGGAATAATGTTTGAAATGTAAGTAAAGAAATATATCTAATTTAAAAAAAGAAAATAAAAAAGAGTGAAAAAAAAAAGAGACAGTCCATTGGTCTTAAGGCATTCATGGCAGAAAGTGAAAGAGTAAAATCCATACCTCCTTCTCAGGGTGGGCCTTTTGCAGGGAGGAGTGTCTGGGAAGAAAAGGTTATTGGCTAAGCCTTCAGGGGATCCCCTAATGGAGATTTCTCTTGAGCCTATGTGACCTATGGTCACATCCTGTACCTGTGGAGGGACTTGGAACATAGCCCTTATGTGACTGATGGCCACAAATCTATGGAGGGCTGTGGCTAGTGACTGGCCTGATTTCCTGGAAGTCAGGTAAAGCACCTACCATCCCTTTCAGGGTCACCAGGATTTCAAACCTCCTCAACCAGGAACCAGGGTGCTTTTCACGGTCCTACAAGTTCTCTTTCTCCATTTACCTCTGTCATTTTTTTCTTCTTTTGAGTGAGATTCAAGTTTCTACCCTTGGACTTTCTTGTTGGCTTAGCTTCTTTGGATCCATAGATTGTGGCATGGCTATTCTATATTTTATGGTTAATATTGACATACAGGTGAATACATACTGTGCCCTGATGACTAAGGACATTGAACATTTCTTTAAGTGCTTCTTGGCCATTAGAGATGCCTCTGTAAGAGTTATCTGTTTATCTCTGTATCCCATTTTGAAAATTGTGTTAATTGGTTTATCTGTGTCTAAATGCTTGAGTCCTTCATATATTTTGAATATTAAGCTTCTGTCTGATATAAAGTTGGTGAAGATCTTTTCCCAATATGTAGACTGTCATTTTGTCCTATTAACAGTTTCCTTTGCCTTACAAAAGCTTTTCAGTTTCATGAGTTTCCATTTATCAATTTTTTATTTTAGTGCCTGAGTTATTGGTATTATATTCAGGAAAATTTCCCCTAGGTCAATGTGTTTGAGGCACTTCCCTATTTTCTCTTCTATCAGATTTAGTGTATCCAGTTGTATGTTGAGATCTTGGACCTGAATTTGTGAATTTTTGAAGGGTGATAAATATGTATCCATTTGCATTCTTCTACATGCAAACATCTATTTAGACAAGCATCCTTTTTTGAAGATGCTTTCTTTTTTCCATTGTATGTGTAGGTTTATTTCTGGATCTTCAATTCTATTCCATTAATCAACCTCACTGTTTCTGTACCAATATCATTTGGTTTTTATTACTATCGCTTTGTAGTACAGCTTCAAATCAGGTATGGTGATACCTCCTATTATTGTACAGGATATTTTAGTTATTGTGGGTTTTGCTAATTTTTTATTAGATTTATTTCTTTACTTATATTTCAAATGTTATTCCCGTTCCCAGTTTCCTGTCCTTAAACCCCCATCTCCTCCCTCTCCCCCATATGGGTATTCCCACCATCCATCCCCCTTATGCCCTCTCCATATTCCCCTGCACTGAGGGTCCAAGGACCAAGGACTACCAGTTTCACTGGTGCCCCAACATGGCTATTCTCTGCTGCATATGCAGTTAGAAGCCTGGGTCAGTCCATGTATAGTCTTTCAGTAGTGGTTTAGTCCCTGGAAGCTCTGATTGGTTGGCATTGTTGTTTTTATGGGGTTGCAAGCTCCTTCAACTCTTTCAATCCTCCCTCTAATTCTCCCCAAGGGGGTCCTGTTCTCAGTTTAGTGTTTTGCTGCTAGCATTGACCTCTGTATTGGACATGATATGGATGTGTCTCTCAGGAGAGATCAATATCTGGTCCCTTTCAGCATGCATTTTTTTAGCTTCATCAATCTTATCTAGTTTTGGTGGCTGTATATATATGGGCCATGTTGTGGGCCAGGCTCTGTATGGCCGTTCCTTCACTTGCTGCTCTAAACTTTGCTTCCATATCCCCTTCTATGGATATTTTCCCTCTTTTAAGAAGGAGTGAGAGTATCCACCATTTGGTCATCCTTCTTGAGATTCCGGTGGTCTATGGACTGCATCTTGGGTAATTCAAGCTTTTTGGCTAATATCCACTTATTAATGAGTGCATACCAAGTGTGTTTTTCTGTGATTGGGTTACCTCACTCAGGATGATATCTTCTAGTTCATTTCATTTGCCTATGAATTTCATGAAGTCATTGTTTTTGATAGCTGGGTAGAATTCCATTGTGTAGATGTACCAAATTTTTTTAATCCATTCCTCCACTGAAGGGCATCTAGGTTCTTTTGAGCTTCTGGCTATTATAAATAAGGCTGCTATGAACATAGTGGAGCATGTGTCTTTGTTGTATGTTGGAGCATCTTTTGGGTATATGCCCAGGAGAGATATAGCTGGGTCCTCAGGTGGTGTAATATCCAATTTTCTGAAGAACCTCCTGAGTGATTTCCAGAGTGATTGTACCAGTTTGCAATCCCATAATTCCATCAGTTTGTGTTTTCTTTATTATTTCTATTTTTATTTCAGGTCTTCAGTGGTTTTATTTGTTTCCTTTAACTGCTTGTTTTTGATTTCTTGGCTCTATTTAAGGGTTATTTTTTTTTTCATTCCCTGCAATTGTTTGTGTTTTTCTGAATTTCTTTCAGGGATTTATTCCTCTATTTTTCTTTAAGGACCTCTATTATCTTCATGTATTTGGTTTTAAGGTCTTTTTTCTTGTACTTCAGCTATGTTGGAATATTCATGGCCTGCTGTGGAAGGATAGCTTGGCTGTAGTGGGGACATATATCTCAGGTTGCTATTGATGTTGTTTTTTTGCTAATATCTAGGCATCTGGCTTTGGAATGATTATAGGTCTAGGTACTCTACAGGAGAAAATGAAGTCATGAGCTCCTGATCACCCTACCTGGCATTCTGTGCTTCTAAATAAGAAGCATGGCAGACCACTCCCCAGAAGTCACAACACTGAATTCTGAAATAGTTTTGGTAGCCAGTAGGTGGCCAGCAGAGTAGCCTGCACTCTCCACATCTCCTTTAATGTGTTTCTTCTACATAGAGACCCTGGTGATGGGAGTGCTCACTATCCAATCTGAGGCAATATGTAAATAAGTTGTGCTGAATTGGATATGCTAGCACATTGCCTCAGGTTGGCCTCCACTATGTAATTGGTTGCTCACATGCAATACAGCAGATGGAATTCCCTGAAATTGTCTCTGGAGTAGTTCATCTCAGTACCCTTTACCCACCCGTGGGTATTGTTGGGAAACACCTCAGTAATGATGGCAGTGCTGATTTCTGCATTTGTCTTTGCTGGATGGGTTCTTGATTTCTGCTTCCCCTCTGAATTTTTAGAGAGTGTGATATCTGTGTGTTCTCTGTTTTCCTAGGCTGCTCAGCTGGTGTATTACAGGGGCAGCCAACTGTCTTTAGAAATTGGGATAATGGGATGAGTTAGAGGAAGTTAGGTTATTTGAGTTTTTTTGTAATCCATTGGAGATGGAGTAAGATTGGAACAGGAGACCAAAGCTGGTTTCCTTTTACAGAGCTCACCATGAGAGATGAGGGATTGGAATTCAGGAGCAGTACAGGAGGTGTGGTTCTGCCTTCAACCTACTTGTTGCACTGGGAGAAGAAGGCCCTGGGTTATCCAGAGCAGGCTTTGTGATGAAGGCTTTCTTGAATATTTAAGGAAAAGTGTGATGTGACTGATGTGGCTAAATCACCCATTCCTGTCATCACACCTACAATTATCCCCAAGTCCACAAAATGGATGAGGAAGATTCCTTTATTATATTTATGGTGGGGGACTGAAAAGCTCCATATATTGGGGAACACATCTACATTTGTGGCTGAGTGCACTAGGGTACAAATCTCTGTACAGTTGTTGCAAAGATAGAGGTTGCCTGAAGTACCACAGAGGAAAGTGTCCTATTCAAATTGACAGTGAGTTAGAAGGAGAAAAGATGGAACTATTGATGGTTAATTCTCTCATGATGGATTTATATTTCCAGACCAAAAGAGAGACTGCTCCAATTAAGAGCCAGTGTGACAGCATGGTTAGTATTTGGAGCCTTTTGGAAGAATAGGAAATATTTGAGGTGTCTGGATGATAAGCCAAATAGGTATTAGAAAGGGACTTTTTTTTTTTTTACAGGTTTATACTAATTTCCCATGGGACAGATCAGTATATGAACCTTGGTATCACTGACAGTATGCAAACACAGTAGAATCTAAGATGGTGGATAGTACACACACACACACACACACACACACACAGAGAGAGAGAGAGAGAGAGAGAGAGAGAGAGAGAGAGAGATTGATTCTGAGAGATGGAACTTACCATTCTGTTGTATGTTAGATTAAGGAATTGTCCCAAGAGAAGAGGTGATCAGAAACTGATTTGATAGTGACAGTGGGGTTGCATAGTGATGGGTTTAGCTGTTCTACTAGGATGCTCCCATTGAAAGGCTGCCTTATAAAGCAGTGAGGCACTTGGGTCCCTAAGGAGGTATATTTGGTGAGAAGTCTAATGATGGGGACCCTGTAGGTAATAATTGTGTAATGTTTAGACATACCTGGATATATGTTTTATATAATTTGGATACCATATATGATGAGATAGTATTGTTTGATCCTTATGTTTTTCATGCAGTGAGCCTGTGGATTGACCCAAGCTAGCAAAGGGATGAACACATCAGTATATGTAGATGAAGAATGGGAGAAGTAAACAGTGTTCTTTGGCCAGAGTGTTGCTGGTGTTTCTGGTGTTGTTAAGAAACTAATGCGCCGGGTTGGGGATTTGGCTCAGTGGTAGAGCGCTTGCCTAGGAAGCGCAAGGTCCTGGGTTCGATTCCCCAGCCCCGGAAAAAAAGAAAAAAAAAAGAAACTAATTCGCAAGGTTAAAATGGCTAAAGAGAGGAACCTGTTTAAAGTATTCACTTTAAACAGAAAAAGGAACAGAACAGAGAAAGAAGGGTATGATCCGTAAGAGTAGACTGGAATTAAAAGAGCAAAAGGGAAGAACTCAGCTTGGGATGGTGTTAACTCTATGAAGTCTACTGTAGAATATTTAGTTATGAAATCTAGTAGTTTGGGAATTTCAATATCTGAGATTCATTGCAAAACAGAGAAGTCAGAGAAAAGTACATGAAAGAACTTCAATGCCTGAGACATTAGAAGCAGGAAGAGGGGTACCAACAGGAACAGTTTTGCTGAATTGCTTCTTTAATGAGAATACTGAAGTCCCCCAAGAGGTCACAGGAGTATGTAGAATTAGCTGAGAGTGACTTCTGACAGTTATTCATCTGGAATAGGATGGAGGGGTAAATTGTGTACTGGTGTTGCCCTTGCAATCCATGAAGTCATCTTTTGTCTGAAAGATGAATTCAAGAGGGGAGATCTGATAACTTAGTGTCAATGCAGATGATGGAGACCAAATAGAATCTAGACTCTGTATGTTGGAATGATTTAGGGGTCTCCCAGGTGAATCAGAAGTATTGATGGATTTAGAGAGGATTTTGATACAAGTTTATCTGCAGTATGTCTTATGAAATGCTAGATGAGAAAGAGATCCAGGGTGTAATCATCTAAGGCTGTTGAAAGCTATTACAAGGGGCCTTCAATACATCAATTCTGAAGGACTTAGGGGGTGTAAAGCTTAATGTAGTGGATGCATTCTCTGAGCAGAGTGGGGACAAGATTAATGTTGTTTGATTGTACTTGTAGGCACTAAAATGACTTTTTTATGAAGTCATTCATCTTCTCCGTCTTACCTTATGGTTAGAATCAATAAATGGTGTTTAACTTCCAGGTAATGTGAAGAGCTTCACAAATCCCTTGTACAACTTTAGCTACAAATACAAGGCTATTGGTAGATTATAGAGGATGGAACCCAAAGGGGTATTATTTTTTAACTAAAATGCTAAGCAACATACACCATATTGCCCCCTTTGGATATGCATGGAAAAGCCTCTACTCAGCCCAAAATAAGGGGGGATTGTAAATATCTGCTCTTTCTGATGGATAGAATATAGGTAAAGTTGGTCAGCCAGTCTTTGAAAGGATTTGTCCTTATTTTATAGTGTGTGTGTGTGTGTGTGTGTGTGTGTGTGTGTGTGTGTGTGTGTACCCATACCATAGTGTGCCTGTAGAGGTTAGAGAACAAGTTTTGGAGGGGTCCTATCCTTTCACTATAGGAGCAAGTTTCTATGGCCAGTGTGTTTAGCCTCTGGGCCATCTTGCCGACCTATGGATGAGGACTTTGCCATAAGTGGCAAGAGTGAATGATCTCACAGAGGTTTCTAATAAGAGAAGAGTTTTCAATTAGTTGTGAGAGGAAATTGGCTAGCAGACAATGACCTACATCGAATTAATCATGAAAGGTTGCCAAGATTTTATTCCCCATCTATTTTAGGCAAGATTGTTTCTCCTGTTTGTAAACTAACTTTTTTGAACACTGCCTCCTTTGGGGGTAGTTTTTTCTTTTTCTTCGGATGAGTAAGGAAAGGACTTAAGTGGCAAGGTAATGAGAAAAAGAGGCTTGCCCCCACCCCCTTTTCAATTAGCCTTGTGATTTCCTAGGGTAATAAGGGAGAGTCCTGGTTTTGGCACTCCCTCATGGTGGAGAATGGGTGCTAGCCATGATAGAATGTTTTAGGATTAGGATATTAGTAATACCTCTATGGAGGTGACTCTGTGGAGATGTAAAGCTTCTCCCCTTCTAATCAGAGTGTCATGAGAATAGATAATGGATAAAGTATACTTGGAGTCAGGATATACATTTACCAATGAACCCTTTTTAGTGCAATAAGTTAAGCCTTCTGTGTGAGTCCCAAGAAGGTGAGGTCCCAAATTTAAGAGTTCAAGGTGATTACTACTTAGGTGACTCACTGCATTTTTGTTGAACACCAATCTCTAAACTACACAGGAGACAAGGAAGGTAAAAAAAAAGTCAGAGATGTAGAGGAATGGGTTAAGAAAGCGATTTAAGGAGATAAAGACACACAAATAGAAGTAGGAAACCAGCTTAATTGTATCTTAGATCAGAAGAGTTGTTCACAGCCAGAACTCCTAGGCCACCCCAAGATTGTTTTTATCTAATTATTTTAAAAAATTGAGCAATTACTTTTGTTGTAACATCAAGTTCAAACCATTGCCTTAAAAGGCTCAACACATAATCCTGCCAGGGAGGGTATGAGAAAGTGGAATGATTTAGAGCAGTGGTTCTCAACTTATCGGTGGCAACCCACAGAGTAGCTGTATCAGACATCCTGCATATCAGTTACTACATTCTAATTCATAACAGTAGCAAAATTAAAATTATGAAGTAGCAATAAAATAATTTTATGTTGGGGGGGTCATCACAACATAAGGAACGTATTAAAGAGTCACAGCAGTAGGAAGGTTGACAGTCATTGGTTTAGAAAACTGCAAAGTTAAGGCAAGGGTGATTGTTAGAGCTTGCCTGAGGAAAGAAACTGTCCTCTAATACAAGCTATATAGACAGAAAGGCTCATCAGGATTTCCTAAAGCTAGTTGGTATAACAACTTTGTGAGAAGACTGAAGTGGAGAATTCCAAAATGCAAAGTTAGATAGGAAGAAAGTAAGTTTGGCTTTGGAGAAGAGGAGGGTGTTTCTGTCATTAACTATCTCAGTTTGAGTGAGACTTTGGTGAGAGTAGGTATGATGATTTAGATACATTGGGTTTAAAGAATTGTTCCCTCAAAAATAAAGCCTATTCTCTTGGAGCCAATAAAATTAAGGTAATCATATGGGAATAGACAAGTCAGGGACAGGGTGCTATTAAAGAGGCCATCAACACGTGGATCAGGGAAGTTCAGAGAAAGGGAAAGCTGACAAGGTTCCTGAGGTAAAACTTAGCCAAAGTTGTGGTCCCTGTCCCAGAACACCCCCAACCCCAAGGAATGATGGCTCAGGTGAGCTGCTTGGCCATCCTTGTTGAAGGATTCATGAAAGAGAAAGCAAAGATGTCTTGTGAGGAGGAGTCCAATGAAGTTACGAAAAATGTATTCTTTAGATAAATAACAGTAAAGTGGGAAGATAGCATAAGGTGTAGAGCCACAGGTAAAATAGTTCACATGGCTTCATTAATAGAGCTGAGGTTTTGAACTAGAGGGTGTGCTACTGCCAATTTCTTCAGTTAGAATCTGTATATTGTATGTGTGTGGTGCGGTGGCTGGCTGGAGTAGGCAGGAATTGAAAAGTTAGTTATTGACTGATATGAGGTACTGTAGTATTCTGCTAGAAACTACTGGACCTGTTGGGAGAAGCGTTATCTTTTAGGGTAATTTTAATAGGGGGATTATGCTTCCAGTGTCCTAGCCTATACATCAACTTGGTCTATTAAGGGGGCTGAGTGTGAGTAGGATAATGAAAACAGTACCAGGATGTGAAGGGAAATCTTTGTCTGGGTTATGGTAGGTGAAGAGAAATAATGATGTGGCTCTTAGAGATAATGCCTCACTCTAGAAGTAGAGCTAGGCAGATTGGGATAACCAAAAAGAGCAAGTGAAGGTTAGTGTGCCAACAGAGAAGATATGCTGGGTTTTTCTAGAGTTTGGAAATCATTCTGTCAACCTCCCATATAGAGAAGGAAGATGGGACCAATGTTACAAAATACTCAAGTCTAATGGGTAGCTCTTGAGTCTAGCCATGATGATGGATGTGGATGCAGGGACTTCAGAGATTGGGCCCCATCAGTTATCAGTGGGTATTCTGAAGAATCCAGGAACTGGGAATTCTGACTTCAAGTTAGGGTTTGGAATGGTTATATTTTACCCAGGTGCTTAATCACAACATTCTTTCGAATGTCTCTTAATGTTACATACTAGGCAGGGTGTCAGTGCCGGGATAGTTAATGGCTTGGGAGACATGCCAACTCAGTGTTTCTCTTTACCACACATGAAGCAATATGCTATTTAGCTTTGTTTCATTTTATTAGTTGGTTTCTTCCTGTTTATTATGAAAGACCTGAAAGACTGATTTATAAGGTCTTTTTGAAGGCTTGAAATATATCTTCCAGTTTGGGAAGCTCTTTTTTCTTTAATTTTTTGAAAATTTATCAAAAATAAATTTTTTCACAAGATATATCCTGATTGTGTTTTTCCCTTCCTCTACTCTTCTCTCCTCCCCTCCCATCTGAATCTATTCTTTTTCTGTCTCTCACTAGTAGATTTCTAAAAATCAATATTAAAATGTGTTAAAAAGGTAAACAAGAGGCGAGTGCAACCAGGAAGAATGGGCCTGGAACAAGAGTAAGTTCAAAAAGTATCCAAACTCTGAAAATTTCATCTTGAGACCAACATCTCATCTTGAGACTGGCAAAAGTAAGGATCATTCCTCCCTATTCTCAGCCTGCATGTCCCTAGGGCATGTAGCCCCTATGACTCTCACCTCTGGCCTTCTTGAAGAATTCAGGAAACCTCTTGTCCAGTTTACAGGTTTATGCACCTGGAATTCCTCTTCATTAAAATAAAGCATTCCTAGCACCTTAGCCCCAGCCAATAATGTACACTCTCCTTGGAAACCTCTACCCACTCCCTAAGCTCTTGTCATACACACACAGTCCAATAAAGAGAGTTGCTGTTTCACCAAATATCATCTAGGAAAGCAGTTTCACATCCCCCCAATAAAGAAGAGCCTGTAACACTGAAAACCATCCCAGAGAAGCCCACCCTGACCTCTGCACTCACTCATCAGGACTGAGATACTGTGACATCTACAGCCAGAACAAGCTTCCAACACTTTGTTCTGGCCAGTTCTCCATTGTGCCTGAATACCCAAGTGGAGAGGCAGAGCTAGGCCACAATAAAACAAAAGCTATCATGTTAAATTTATAGAGGACAAACCACCGGAAGGAAAAGATCCCAAGAGAAAGGATGAGGATCAGAGATATACTCACTAATGCACTAAGGAATCTTGTGGAGCTCTTTTTTAATATCTGAGGAAGATTAGGAGATAACATGGGTATATGTCTTTCGAATTGACATGAAGACACATGATGGAAGCTCAGCTTCAGATACTTGGAACCCATGACTATCATGACAGGGAGCATTGCAGCAGGCCAACAGACACCCAGGCAAGCAGGCATGGCTAGAGCAATAGCTGGCTAATGTCTGACCTACAAGCAGAAGAGAGAGAGAGAGAGAGAGAGAGAGAGAGAGAGAGAGAGAGAGAGAGAATGAAGTAGGAATATCACAGACTTCAGACCTTCTCTAACAGCACAACTCCTAAACCTTCTTGAATAGTTCCAACAACTAGAGGCCAAGTACTTAAGTACATGGGGCCATTCTTACTCAAATTACCATATTATGTAAGTACAATATCCTCAACTCAGAATTAGGATATAGGTTAGTATGTTTAGGAAGCACCACTGTGAGGTGATTCTCAAAGGCTGTTGAGTGTTCTTTCATCAGACTTTTAGGTTGATTTTCCATATTTTATTATACTTTACTGCCTTCTCAATTCATCTCATTGATCTGGTTAAGAAATGAGGCATATGTGGCATATCAGAGGAGCCAGGTTGATGATATAATTGGGCTTGAATGAAGGAACTTCTGTGTTCACAGCAGACTATTGATTTAGATTCCACGTATGAAAAACGTCTGCAAAATCCTCATTTGAAGTCCAAATATGTTGTTTTCCTTCAGCCTTGGTAGAAGAGGAGATAATGCCATAGATGCCCTAGAAAGTAAGGTTTATACATTAAAATACATTAAAATTCTTCAGTATATTGAGTGGAATCTTCAGAGAAGGGTGTCAAATGTTTTTCAAATTTGAGAAAAGTTAAAAAATAAGATGGGTAGGTATATATGAAGAATACCTTTGACTAGAGCTACTTAGCAAATGAGTATCTAGGAAATCATGTTTCCATGTGAATCTGAGAACTTTGGGTTTTTACTATGCAATTGGAGGGAAGAAGCTTAGAACCAAGGAAAAGCAGTGAAATGGAGTGTTGGAAGCAGGACAGGGGGAAGTTGGCATCCACAGCCACTGTACAAAAAGAAAGGCAACTAAGGGACTTTATGCACTGACTGTTCTTTGTTGAAAGTGTGAGGGTATTGGAGCCTAAAGGGTGTACATAGAGAACTTGGGGGGAAAAGGCACTTCAAAGTGGTTTGGGGAAAAGAGTTGGTTCATAGGGAATTGAAGCCAATTTGGTGGAATTTGAGTCATTAGTCAGGTGATGTAGAGAGGGAGGGAATAGTCCACAGGTCCACAGAGTCAAAGTCTGTGAAAGTGTCCTAAAGTAAAAAAAAAAAGGTTTTTTTAAATTATTCTTTTCTTTTTAAATTTAAGGTCTGTTTTTCTGCCTTGAGGGTTTCATTCTCTGGATGGAGCAGGTTTTTCATGAAGTCATAGATTTTGAAATGTAATTTAGGATTGGTAAAGGATGAGACAGTTATGAAAAAAGACAGCCCAAATATAAGAAATTCAGACCACTTGCCATGTTTTCCAAGTCGCTAAGAAAGTTAAAATCAAAGGTACCACTGTCAGGCCTTTTGCCTGTTGTTATCGAATTTGTGTTGCAGCCAAATGTCATTCATTATGAAAGACATTTTACATTTGATATCAACTCCAAGATAAAGAATTTTTAAAGTTATATATAAAGCAACCCCAGGGAGGGTATCTTTAGGTGGATAGGGTCAAGTTATATGCATTAGGGTTGTTTGTTTGGTGAGTCACAGCCTGGAGATAAAAGGAAAGCAAGAGTCGAACATCTTTATTGACATAAGTTTCTGCTTTGGAAATGTGATCGAAGCTGAAGTCCCAGAATCCAAGGAAATGAGCAGGTCTGGGAAAAGAACCTGGTAGGAGTCCCTGATATGGAACTACACTTTTTGGTTTCTGACCTGCAAGATTTGCCAAAGGGTTTGACACTAGAGAATAAAATGTCCAGCAATGAAGAACAAAAAAGTCCTGGTATTGGAAGAAACAGAGTCTCATTAATTAAGGACACAAGTTCTTAAGGATAGAGGACATAAGGTCCTAATGAAGAAGGCCATGGTATCCTCATAATGAAGAACACAAGATCTTAAAGATGATGATCACAGGGTTCTTGTAATGAAAGACACAGGGTTGGAATATTGAAAATAGGAAGTCCTTGGCAATGAAAATATCTTAAAGGAGATTTATCTCAATTTAACTCTCAAACACTTTGTTTTCCATCTCAATTTATTAGATTTAAGACCTGAAGGGAGAATGAGAGGTTCCAGACATACATAAAAATGAATCTTCATGTTTTAGATAAAAGATGTTTTAACATTGAGCACATACACAGGAGGGGTAAAAACTCAGGCCTGCTAGACAAAGGGGACCTCTACTCTTAAATATTTACAAGAAAAGAGGACTCCAGCATGGAAAAGGAAGCAAGCTTAGTAGGGTAATGGTAGCACAAAGCTTGTGGGAGGGAGCAACTAACTACTAACAGATTTGACTTTAGGTCCTGTCCACAATATTGAACTCATAATCAACACTGCTTGGATGGCCACGAACCATAGACTAGATAATGCAAAGACCTAGGAGAAAGCTCCTTGGACTATAGCAAATAATTCTGATCTGACAAAAGTAACAAGAAAATGAGTCCCAATGGTATTCTTCTGTATTCATAGATCAGTGCCTTATTCAACCACTGCCAAAAATGCTTCCTCCTGCAGCAGATGGAAGCAAATGCAAAGATCAACTGTATTGACAGTTTTGGAGTTTGGTTTCTTTAAAAAATACAGAAATATTATAAGAATATGTTTTTGTTTTAATCCTAGGTGGAGGATATGGGCTGCTTAAGATTGTCCATAGTAGCTCAGTATGATTTGTCTTCTACTCTAGCAGAGGTGTTATTTTGCCATCTGCAGATAGTTTCTGTAAGTGTGTGTCATTTGGAATTCTGGAAGCTCTTCAGAGAATATGTTAGTGTTAAGGTCCTGAGAGCTGGGGAAGGTTTTTCATTGTTGGTTTGTTAAATAGAAATAATCAAAGAAGAAACAATAACAAGAAGAAATTAGATATCTTGACAGTGAATATCAAACTTGCCCCAAGGAGCTTGAAGCCCCTAATCAGCAGAAAGTAGTCTAATGATAACCTCTCTCTCTTTCCTTCTATCCTTTTTCCTCTCCTATCTAGGGTTAGGGGGTTGAAAGGGTGGGAAAGGGTCAAAGAATGGGAAGAAAGAAGAGTCTACAAAGTAGCCAAAGACCAGTTACAGACTGCAGCCAGACATTATACAGAGAGAGACCTTGGGAACCTTCAGCTCTAAATGGGATGTCTTTAACAAATCCCTCCCCTCAGAACTCAAGGAACCCCATAGAAAACCATGTAGAAAGAATGTAAGAACAAAAAAGAATGAAGGACACCAAGAAAACAAGAAAGCTCATATGAACTCACAGAACCTGAAGCCATATTCACAGGGCTAGCATGGGTCTGCACTAGGCCCTCTTTGTATATCATGGCTTCCAGTTTAGCATTTTTATGGGATTCCTGAATGAGTAACCAAGTTGGCTTATTCTCTGATTCTTGCGCCTTCTCCTAGACTCTTTTCCTTTTGTTAGTTTGTCTGGTTCAGTACTGAAGTTATAGGTTGTTAAAGTTATATTATATTTTATTTTGCTGTTTTCAAAGACAGAAAAGAAAAGAAATGAAAAGAAAAAAAGAAAGAGAGAGAGAAAGAAAGAAAGGAAGGAAGGAGGAAGGAAGAAAACTTAGCCACTAGAGTAAGGGTTAACAAATGACCTGTCATTTCTCTGTATAGGAGAGAGAAAAATCAGTTTTTTGGGTGTATCTTGATACACTGTATCAAGAACTCCAGGATAGGGCCTCATGTTCAAGACCAGTTGACCAACATATAATGCATTCCACAGTTGTTGTTGTTGTTGTTGTTGTTGGTGGTGATGATGATGGTGGTGGTGGTGGTGGTGGTTTGTGTGTGTGTGTGTGTGTGTGTGTGTGTGTGTGTGTGTGTGTGTATGTGTGTGTGTATAATTTGATTTGGTTACTGACCGGTGTTTTGAGGGTGTTCTTGGTTTTGAGGGTTTTGTTGTTGTATTGGGTTTTTGTTTTTGAGAAAGAACTGAAAGTTTGGAGGGAAGGGGGGGAAGAATCTGGAATGATTTGGGAAGGGGAAATATATATATATATATATATATATATATATATATATATATATATAGTATACTGTAGACCTGTGATATAGGGAAACTGGAACTTAGATTATGTAAGAGGAGTAAGAGAGACATTGAATAGTGAAATCGGGCTGGTAAATATATAATGATGGTCAAATCATCTTAAAACCTGAGTATTAAGGTAGCTGCTTGTTTCCTGCTCTGCTCACAGAGGCAAGGAGAGGGAGGGGACTCAGCTTCTTAGTGAGAACAGTGCCTACCTGTCAACTATGTGTAAGAACCCCTGGTGGAGGAGAGGTTGAAGACTACAGAATAGTGTATAGCCTAGTCTGTGAGAGAGGCATCAAATTGAAGACATACATCTATATAAATAGACAAAGTTGCTGTTTAGTGTGTAATGTATGACTGAGATTTAATGTTACTAATTAAGATTAAAATAAAAGAACATGTGTGTCTTTGCCTTGGCTTGCTATTACAAGAACCAGGACTACCTGTACTTTGTGAGTTTATTATTCTTCAATAAATTATGACATTGTAAAAAGACACAAATGTGTTTGGTTATATTTCTGATAGAGCACACCCAGAATTGCCAGATATGAGAGAAAAAAAAGATGGAGTTGGAAGCTTGTAAGCTCATGCTACAATGGATGTTCATACTAATATCCCAATTAGACACAAAATTTCACAGAGCAGGAACCCTGGCTCCCTGAATGGTAGAGTGGAGAACTTAGTAAATCCTCTCCACCAGAAACAATGATAAGTCAATCATGATACAAGCCTATAATATAAGCTCACCAGGAGGCTGTGGCACCAGTATCCCACATTCAAAAGCAACCTGGACTACATAGTCAAGTACTGAAAGCTTAAAGGAAAGGCAGAAAAGAAAGAAAAAAAGCCCATAACAGTAAAATTGGATCAAAACAGCATTCCTGGACTTTATGGAAACTGACTAAAGTCAAGCACCAAATTGAGAAAATATTTGTTTGAGGGAGGAGAGATTAGGTTACTGGACTCTGGTAAGAAGATTATGAGTTTGTGGGTGGCTGGGTGGCATGTTTGTGGTATTGCAGTCTAGGGCTTCTTCTGTTTCTTATCAGTTCCATAAGGGAGTTGTGCTTGATTTGTATTAGAGCACAGAAAAACTCGTGCTAGGGAGCAGTTTGAAAAGCAATAGCCATTTCTAGCACAAATAACCAGGGAAGAGTATAATTACAATTATTCTGAGTTCATTATACTAGTAAAGACAAGAAATAGAGCATAGCAATAAAAAATTGAATGGTGAAGAACAGCAGAGGAGCTACAGTGGGTCTTGGTAAGCAATCAGAGTCTATGGGATATGGAAGATTCTGTACTGGATTTGTACTCTAGAGAGACTGATAGACTTGGTGAACTTCTTTTCCCTGGGTGAGTATGTTATTTTGGAATTTTAGGAAGGCAAAGCTGTAACATGCCTGGAAACTTATGAATATGGAGTCTCTTCCCTAAACAAAACATGATCTACATCAATCAATACACAGTTGGAAGTTGTAATTTTTGCTAAAAATGCATTGTATTGGTTTATATCTCAAGTGATATACAACTTCCCAGTTACCCCTCCACAAACCCCTCATCCTACATCTTCCCTATCCCCCTATCCCTTTGCCTCTATGAGGGTTCACTCCTACCCACCCTCTCCCGCCCGGCCACTCCAGCATACCCCTACACTGGGATATCAAACTTCCACAGAACCAAGGACCTCCCTTCCCATTGTTGATAGGCAAGGCCATCCTCTACTACATATGTATCTGGAGCCATGGATTCCTACATGTCTACTCTTTGGTTGGTAGTCTAGTTTCTGATAGCACAGGGTGGTCCAGCCAGCTGATGTTGTTCTTCCTATGGGGTTGCAATCCCCCTCTCTTCCTCCAGTCCTTCCTGCAGCTCCCCCACCAGGGTCTCTGAGCTCAGTCTAATGGTTGTCTCCAAGTCTTATTATCTAAATTTAACCACATTTTCTTTTTTTTTTATTATTGGATTTTTTTTATTTACATTTCCCTTTCCCGTTTTCCCATCCAAAAGTTCCCTATCCCATCCTCCTAACCCCTGCTTCTATGAGGGTGTTCCTCCACCAAACCACCCACTCCTTCCTGCCTCCCTGCTCTGACATTCCCCTACACTGGGGGGAGGGGTCCAGCCTTGGCAGGACCAAGAGCTTCTCCTCTCAGTGTCGCCCAACAAAGCCATCCTCTGCTGGCATATGTAGCTGGAGCTAATATCTGAGCTTTTAAGGAATATCCAATTACCAGTAGTGCATTCCATGTGTACTTTTGGGTGTTGGTTTAGTCCCTGGGAGCTGGTTGCTTGGTATTGTTGTCCTTATGGGGTTGCAAGCCCTTCAGCTCCTTCAATCCTTTTCTCCTAATTTCTCCAGTGGGGACCCCATTCTCAGTTCAATGGTTGGCTGCAAGCATTCACCTCTGTATCTGTCATGCTCTGGCTGAGCCTCTGAGGAGATAGCTGTATCAGGCTCCTGTCAGCATGTACTGCTTGCCATCAGCAATATTGTCTGGGGTTGATGGCTATGTATAAGTTAACCACATTTTCTGAACAATAATTTGATGACCACTAAGCTATGCAAGTCTGTCTAAATATTGATAGCAAAAACAAAAAATTTATAAGAAAAGAAATAGATAGGTACATCCTATGAGATGAACATACTTATTTCCCTACATGAGACCCTATCTCAAGAGGAGAAATAGTGACAGAGAAGGAGGAGGAACTAATATCATCATTTTATCACATGCATGATATAGTATCAGTGGATCATTTGTTTGTAACATTCACAACATCCTTACATTGTGATTCAATTGCTCTAGTTGGTAAAAAAAAAAATAAAGAAAAAACATTTTCTGGTATTAACATACAGTGCTAGAGAAAAACATTTGCTACAGCAAGAATCTAAAAATTCTAAGCAAATGAAAGCTAAAAAAAAAATCTTGATGGGTAGCCAGAGCTAAGGCTGTCCCACAGCCCCCAGAACCCAAAAATTTTGTCCAGAGAGAGCTGGTCTTCCAGGAGTACTCTTATTCCAAGCCTACAGGTAAGACTCCACTTTTTTGCTCCAATTACTGTCCAAAGAGGAACCCCACCAGGAGCACACAGGGCACAGGAACCACAGAACAGCCTGGGACAGGATCCTTCCAGTATCCATCTGTGCCCAGAGCTAAGGCTGTCCCATAGCCCTCTGAATCCAAAATGTGTGCCGAGAGATTTGGTCTCCCAGGAGTGCTTACCCTAAAATCACAGGCTCACAGCCTCCAGGGACAAGTTCCAATCAGAGACAGCAAGACCAATAACACCAGAGATAACAAGATGGTGAGAGACAAGCACAAGAAACTAAGCAACAGAAACTAAGGCTACTTGGCATCATCAGAACCCAGTTCTCCCACCACAGCAAGTCCTGAATACTCCAACACACTGGCAAAGCAAAATTTAGATCTAAAATCACATCTCACAATGATGATAGAGGACTTTCAGAAGGACATAAACAACTCCCTTAAAGAAATATAGGGGGTTAGGGGTTGGGGATTTAGCTCAGTGGTAGAGCGCTTGCCTAGCAAAAACACAAGGCCCTGGTTCGGTCCCTGCCCGGAAAAAAAAAAAAAGAAAAAGAAATACAGAAGCCCTTAAAGAGGAAACACAAAAAATCCCCTAAAGAAGTGCAGGAAAAAACAACCAAACAGGTGAAAGAACTGAACAAACCATCCAGGAATTAAAAATGGAAGGAAAAACACTAACAAAAATCACAAAAGGAGACAACCCTAGAGATAGAAAAGCTAGAAAGAGATCAGAGTCATAGATGGAAGCATCACCAACAGAATATAAGACATAGAAGAAAGAATTCAGGGCAGAGATACCATAGAAAACATTGACGCACTACTCAAAGAAGAAAAGACAAAATGCAAGAAGCTCCCAACACAAAATATCCAGAAAATCGAGACACAATGAGAAGACCAAACCAAAGGATAATAGGTCTAGAAGAGAGTGAAGATTCACAAGTTAAAGGGCCAATAAATATCTTTAAAAAATCATAGAAGAAAACTTCCCTAACCTAAAAGAAAGAGATGCCCATGAACATCCAAGAAGCCTATAGAACTCCAAATAGATTGGACCAGAACAGAAATTCTTCCCATCACATAATAGTCAAAAACATCAAATGCACAAAACAAAGAAAGAGTGTTAAAAGCAGTAAGGAAAAAAGTCAAGTAACATAAAAGAAGGCATATCAAATTACACCAGATTTCTCAACAGAAACTATGAAAACTAGAAAAACCTGGGTGGTGTCATACAGACCCAAAAGAACACAAATGCCTGACCAGGCTAGTATATCCAGCAAAATTCTCAATTAGTATAGATGGAGAAACCAAGATTACCCTTGACAAAACCAAATTTACAGTTTATCTTTCCACAAATCCAGCCCTACAAAGGATAATAGATGTAAAACTCCAACACAAGGAGAGAAACTACACCCTAGAAATACTAAGAAAAACCCAAAAAGAACCCCCAGGGTAGGGGAATGTCAGGTGGAGAGGCAGGAAGGGCGTGTTTATGGAGGGAACTCATTATAGAAGAAGGGGAGGGGTGAGATAGAGGGTTATGGGCAGGAAACCGAAAGGGAATAACATTTGAAATGTAAATAAAAATATCCAAACAAACAAAAGAAGATAGCCATACAATATAATTCCAACTCTAACAACAAACATAACAGGAAACAACAATCACTATTCTTGAATGCTTCTTAACATCAATGAACTCAATTCCCAATAAAAAGAAATACACTCACAGACTGGATATAAACAGGACCCAGAATTTTGCTGCATAAGGAAACACACCACATTGACAAAGAGAAAACACCTCAGAGTAAAAAGGCTGGAAAATTTTTTCCAACAAATGGTGCCAAGAAACAGGTAAAGTAGTAATTCTAATATTGAAAAAAAAATATCAACTTTCAACCAAATGTTATGAAAAAATAAGAAAAGGATATTGCATACTCTTCAAAGAAAAAAAATCTACCACAATGATGTATCAATTCTGAACATCTATGTTCCAAATGCAAGGCACCTGAATTCATAAAAGAAACTTTATTCAAGCTCAAAGCACATTGCACATCACAAGATAATAGTGGAAGCCTTCAACACCCCCACTCATCAATGGACAGATCATGGAAACAGAAACTAAACAGAGATACAGGGAAACTAACTTCAGTTATGAACCAAATGGATTTAACAGACATCTATAGACCAATTAATCATAAATCAAAACAATATTCCTTCTTCTCAGCACCTCATGGTAACTTCTCCAAAACTGACCACATAATTGGTCACAAATGGGTCTCAACAGACAGAAGAAGATTGAGATAATCCCAGGCATCCTATCAGATCACCACGACTAAGGCTAG